>NC_134402.1:368924128-369146048 GCF_038048845.1 Mixophyes fleayi | reverse complement strand
TAGCATCTGACCTGAGAAGATCTCTTCATCCAGGTATGTCCCATCTGCTGAGTCAAATAACCATTTATCACCCCACACCCACCCCCTAGTGATGAGGGAAGAGCCTTATTGCTTTCAGCATAGGGGTGGGTACCCCGAGGGTGGCCACACTTTTTTTTGTGGACCCCAACTCCCTAGGCAATCCAGTCCTGTGCTAACCAGCCTACGGGTCCCCCTGCTATAGTGCCACCAGCCCTGGCTGGCTTGCCTTGTTCTGGTTATCGTAAATCACAAAAAAAATAGTATTATTATTACTTTTATTATAATACAAATAACTGTTATAGTGTGTGAATTCATTCAGAAACATTGTTTTTTAGACTAGCAATAAACTGGCAACATATCATAATGCTTTTATTTTTGCAACCTACTTTCAATTAAAATTGTTGTATGTTATTTGCATATAATATTTATTGTAACAAAATAAATGCAACACTAAATAAAATAATGTTGGATAATTTAATGCATTTTCACATAAATAATTCACTACATGTTATATATAGTCAGGTGTGTGTAATTACAAATACTGTCCACTATAAAACCATGAATGCTCCTTTAGCTTGTGATGTTTTGTAAGTAACTCCAGAACATACCAGAAAAAAAAGACAAACAGGACAAACACTGGTATTAAAACACAATGAACATTTGCAATATATTAAGTCTCAGTGTGCCAACTTCGTGAATTTCAAAGGAAACTTCTTAGTGTTTTCTTACAAGTCTGGGGAGGGTACAGTTATGTGGGTACCCAAGTCAGTGGAGGGCACAGGTGTGTGGCGCCATGAATCACGGAATGGCAGAAGTGTGTGGGTGCACAAGGCAGGGGAGAGCACAGGTGTGTGGGTGCACAGGGCAGGGGAGAGCACAGGTGTGTGGGTGCACAAGGCAGGGGAGGACACAGGTGTGTGGCTCCATGAGTCACGGAATGTCAGAAGTGTGTGGGTGCACAGAGCAGGGGAGAGCACAGGTGTGTGGGTACACAAGGCAGGGAAGGACACAGGTGTGTGGGTGCACAAGGCAGGGGAGAGCACAGGTGTGTGGGTGCACAAGGAAGGGGAGGACACAGGTGTTTGTTTCCATGAGTCATGGAATGGCACAAGTGTGTGGGTGCACAAGGCAGGGAAGGGCACAGGTGTGTGGATCCTTGAGTCAAGGAATGATACAGCTGTGTGGGTGCACAATGCGGGAGGGCACAGGTGTGTGGGTGCACAAGGCAGGGGAGAGCACAGGTGTGTGGGTGCACAAGGCAGGGGAGAGCACATGTGTGTGGGTGCACAAGGCAGGGGAGAGCACAGGTGTGTGGGTGCACAAGGCAGGGGAGGACACAGGTGTGTGGGTGCACAAGGCAGGGGAGAGCACAGGTGTGTGGGTGCACAAGGCAGGGGAGAGCACATGTGTGTGGGTGCACAAGGCAGGGGAGAGCACAGGTGTGTGGGTGCACAAGGCAGGGGAGAGCACATGTGTGTGGGTGCACAAGGCAGGGGAGAGCACAGGTGTGTGGGTGCACAAGGCAGGGGAGAGCACAGGTGTGTGGGTGCACAAGGCAGTGGAGGACACAGGTGTGTGGTTCCATGAGTCACGGAATGGCACAAGTGTGTGGGTGCACAAGGCATGGAAGGGCACAGGTGTGTGGATCCTTGAGTCAAGGAATGATACAGCTGTGTGGGTGCACAATGCGGGAGGGCACAGGTGTGTGGGTGCACAAGGCAGGTAAGGGCTCAGGTGTGTGGCTCCATGAGTCAAGGAATGATACAGCTGTGTGGGTGCATAATGCGGGAGGGCACAGGTGTGTGGGTGCACAAGGCAGGGAGGACACAGGTGTGTGGCTCCATGAGTCACGGAATGGCACAAGTGTGTGGGTGCACAAGGCATGGAAGGGCACAGGTGTGTGGATCCTTGAGTCAAGGAATGATACAGCTGTGTGGGTGCACAATGCGGGAGGGCACAGGTGTGTGGGTGCACAAGGCAGGGGAGAGCACAGGTGTGTGGGTGCACAAGGCAGGGGAGGACACAGGTGTGTGGTTCCATGAGTCACGGAATGGCACAAGTGTGTGGGTGCACAAGGCATGGAAGGGCACAGGTGTGTGGATCCTTGAGTCAAGGAATGATACAGCTGTGTGGGTGCACAATGCAGGAGGGCACAGGTGTGTGGGTGCACAAGGCAGGGAAGGGCACAGGTGTGTGGATCCTTGAGTCAAGGAATGATACAGCTGTGTGGGTGCACAATGCGGAAGGGCACAGGTGTGTGGGTGCACAAGGCAGGGAGGACACAGGTGTGTGCATCCATGAGATAAGGAATGGGACAGGTGTGTGGGTACACAAAGCAGGAGAGGTCACAGGTGTATAGGTCCATTTCATATTTTTACTAGGTGTCACAAGAGGCTTCATTTCAACAACAAAATAAGGCATGAATAGTCAAGCAAAGCCATTGCAAATAATTAAGGCTTTATTATTACGTTTTGTATAAAGTATATTAAATTTGGGTGTATTTGATTAGATTCAATGCACCCTATTTTGTTAGAACTCCAGCTTCTGTTTGTTCAGGATATCTATCCTCCTACAAATTGGTTTGATTTTAGAGCCTTGTCAGGGATGGCACAGTGGACATTTTAAAGGGGTTACTTCCTTTTGGACAGCTACTTTTATTATAAGGGATATTGTAATGGATGTCCTAGTAGAACCCACTGTTTGTCAGCAATTCTGTGATAGGAAATGTATGAGAGATAATCATCATATATCATCAAGATCATGCCTTAGACCCGCTCATAATCAGTATTCAAACTAACAGATTGGACACTTAGGAGGGGTTTCCAATTGCCTGAATCCCCCAGTACACTTTGGCCTCATGGCTCAAATCACTAGTGCAATAGTAGTGTACCTGCCATTACAAAAAGTACACTTTGTTTTGCATTTTAGAGCAAGTCTAATGTGCTGGCATATGCTTTTTTTTAAATGTTACACATTTTTAGAATGTCCTCCCAACAATAATGGAAATCCTGATATAATGGAATAGTAGAAATTTCACCTTAAATGCCTAAATAATCTGAAATTTAATGATGCAAAACGTTCAAAGTCTATGCCAACTCTTTTAGTTGCTTTTGTGTACATTTATTATTTTCCACAGTCCTCTCATCTGACATGATGATGGCTATGGAACATAGTATTTTCCCAATTTTAATGGAAGAAAAAAATTAGTAAATCATAACTAACTGCTATGAAAAATACTACATAATTAGCAGCTTAACAATCTTTGTTGCAATGATGGATATCAAAATGCATGGGAAGATGGAGTAGATCCAGGGCTGTTCCTCTTATGAGGGGAAAACAAAGCCTTTGACGGCAACATCTGGGGTAGCAGAGATTATGTTCTCACCTTGCCACTTGGTACAAAAATGTCTTCTTCCCACCCTTGGCACTGTGGACACAGGCGCTGTATTCAATAACTGACTACAGGAAAAAATCACTTGCTATGTGTAGAGGTGCCCAGCGCTGTAGATCATGTAGAGGAAATAACCCGGCTGTCATAACACAAGCAGGCATCTCTCATCATCTTTAAGCTCTGGACCAATTGATTCTGTGAACTCCAAGGTCAAGTTAAAAGCTTAGCACTAACAAGATACACACCATGGTGGCCTATTCAATCAAATTTCATATTTTTCAAATGGAAAAACTCCCTATTGCCCACGAAAACATGTATGGTGAAGCCTAATTAACAGGCATTATGGTAGTACCTGTGCCTGTTCTGTTTGTGGCAACCAAATAATAATTGGCCTGCGGAATAGGGAATGACCTTGCCTAAAATAGGTGTGGTTTGGGTGGACATGTCTATGGTTTCGGTAGATCTAGGTATGGTTTCATGGGAGGGTGGCAGATAATATTATTGTATGAGTGCATACCTTCTTTAAAGGGCAGCGGCGCATAGTTGATCAAAGAGGTTGTTCCAAGGCGGGATGTGAGCACCTGACCTGAGAAGATCTCTTCATCCAGGTATGTCCCATCTGCTGAGTCTAATAAATAATGTCATACTGTTGGGAGTTTCCTACCTTTTTAAATTGAATCTAGAGATGAGCAAAATGATCAAAATTATTATACGGAATATTCGCCTCATTCCACACGCGTATGAGTTTTGCATGTTTATCTGTTAGAATTTGGCCTTAAGTGTTCGTCGCATGTTCCCCCCTATAGGTTTTTGTTCCTCCTGAAATTTCCAGTCTACCATAACTGCATCACAGAACTAAATGAACTAATACAGTTTTCACTTCAGCTCCGCAGAATGTGTAATTTACAGATGCAACACGGAATGCCATTGCTGGGAAGGACAAAGCAAACGTTGAACTCAAAGATTGTATTGGAACTTAGCATCTCTGCGATTAAAAATGGTCAGGAAATGCAATTATCCCAAATTGTGCTGCATCTTCACTCACCTCTGTTTTATCCTGTCCTGGGAATGGAAATATGTTGTTCTCCATTCACATTTCAATATGAAATGATACCTCAAAAGTGCTTAGAAATTAGAAGCATGTAAAGAATGTTTATAATTAAAAGATAGTATAGAAAAGCATTAGAAACAAAATATGCAGTAGATTTTCTGGCATCTGTTTTATCTGTAAGGCTTTCTATGTGTAATAATAAAACAAGGCACACATATAATTAGACACAACATGCTAGTCTGCAAAACAATTTAACTGCCTCCTTTTAAGCTGTTTATTAGATCTACACACTCAGCTAGATGTAACTAAATCTTTGTTGATTCAACTAAACATATGTGTATTATATGTATGACTGTAACCTTCAACCTGCATTAAACAAAGTGTATCTTATTGGTGGAGTGCATACTGAAGATATTTGCTTACATAGAAGAAAAAGTGATTCCAACGATTGTTGCAAACAGATGGAATAGTGAGAATAGTAATTAGAGTAATTAAAGTATAGTGTACGGTAATAAAAAGTTTACTCCAACAGTTGTGAGAGATGCTTATAACTGTGTTATTAGCCATCTGACATGACACGCATTCCACAGTAAATTCATCGCTCAAATACAGTATCTTCCCATGATTTTGAGATTCTAGTCTTCAGATATAGGATGGGGTAAAGCAGACATAATTCTTGACAATTTAACTCTATCTTATCATCAATAGTCATTGGATAAGTCTGTGCCTAATAGTATTATAAAATAATAAATTCCACACAAAGCCCCATGTAACATATATTTTACTGCAAGTCAAATAATGAAAGCTATATCTATCCTCTTATCTTCTTTTGATTAAGCAAAAATTGTGCAGCCTATTTTAACAAAAAAATACTCACTCTAAAACAGGCCTGGGAATTTTTCATTCCTTTCAACATGTGTTGTGAATGTAGTGTGGTAATATCACACTGACCATATGTACAGTGCATGGCTTTGAAAATGCATTTGTGTTTTGGACCATTAATCCCTATGACAAACAGATGTATATGTCCCGCAGGAGGTATGACCCGCTTCACACTGCTCTGCTCGTGACAGGAGAGCTGCCTGCACTTAACAGTAGTGTACACATTATTGCCTGTGTGTAAATACATAAATAAAATCTGGGCTAACCAACTTTAAAAAAATAAATAAATGTCTATATACACCCCCCAAAATGCTAGTTCTATTTCACTGGTCTACTACAACTCGAGCTCCAATGACAGCCATATCATTGATGACTTTCAGCATTACAACTCCTCCATACTCCTTACAATGAAGGTATTGACATCACCGATCCACCGGTGATGCCTGACCCAAACAACAATATGACATTTTACAGGTTCGATGCTTTGCCAGGTGCACATTAAAATAACTCTAGTTAAATATGGTATCTATGTATATGGCTCAATCTCCCGTTCTACATTTTGTGAGGTTTTTATGTTGTGTGTAAAGTTTATGCCACATATTCTGCTGATAGTAATGTTTTGTACTGTTTTTAAAATCACTTTTACATTATCAAGTGAATTATGTTGTGTTGGGGTTGCAAGTTGGTTTAGGATTCCTATACCTTTGCAGTGGAACTTTTTGCATGTAAGCTTGTTTCCAGGGTTGTACTGGTTATATGGAAGATGCACATATTTGATATTTTGTGTTTAGAAGAGCACAGACCTTTAAATATACAGTATTACTATATGATCTATTTTTGTGCACATAATGAATAAAAAATGATGAGAAATTGCTACTTTGTTTTATATTTTTATTTTAGTTAAAAACCGTTCAGGTGATCTACAAACAATATGTAAATAGAAATGTATTCAAAGAAACGAGGCTCAAACTCTTTAAAATGGGTGGGTAACCACTGGAACAAAATATACCCAACCCATTGGCAGTAAAAGGGTTAAGAGGACACTATTGACAAAATGAGTTTATTATTTTGAGAGCCAAAATGTATTCTGTTACGGTACCAAATCTTCAGTTAACAAATGCTGCTGCCTAGATGGTAGATGCCATGAAAGGGCTTTGAATTGTTGTGAGACAGATGTGCTCTAAATAGTAAGTGTCCGTTGATGTGGTACCTACAAGTTAGTACGAGATAACCTAAGCTTTATACATCTTCCAAAATACACAAATGAAATTACCTGGTGATGGCGCATAACAGATATTGATGCTAGTAGGCATTTATCGCTTGGTGGTAAACCAATAAGTTTTGAGACATATATTGAAAAAGATTTCATGTGTTTCTTTGATTATTTTTAGACACAATTCAAGAAGATTTCAGGTTTGTTGAAACCTTATCCTTAAAATATTATGCCAATATTGTCTGTTCTTTAAATTAGATGATGAAATAAGCCAATTCCATGATATTAACTCTCTAAAAAAAGGAATGGAAAGGGATGATTATAGAAAGTCATTTAGAAGATAGATGGAAAATAGATTTTTATTCCATCTTATATAGGGTATTGAAGTCTTTCTTACATGGCACTGGTCATGATGAACCATATTAATAATGAAAAGCTATGAAACTGTTTTAAAGGCTGCATGAATTTACTAACCTTTATTCATGTATGGTGGCATTATTATAAAGTAGAGATGAGTGAGCCACCCTGGATTTTGTTTTTGCTTCCAAAACCACTCTTTTGTTTTGATTTTGGCAAAGCAGACTTGTGTTTTGTGTGTTTGAATTAATAAAATCATATACCTTTGAGGCACACACTTAGGGGAGGTTTCTTGCTGCCCAGAACTCCCCCCTCCCTCATGTGCAAATGATGAGATCCGCGGGTACATCACAGAGTAATGCACTAAACTTTGACCTGGTCTCATGAGGTTCCTGTCTGCTCGTGCAGACGATACATTAGCTGTTTAGGCAGCAAGGGCAGGCACACATAACAGTTCTGGTCCTGATTGGTTGTGAAATAGTCAGGTGACAGCTGGAGAGACACAGAATAGCAGCTGCAAAGCTCCTCCACAGCGCTGAACATGGGGGAGTGTAGAGGCCTGGTAGGCAGGTAAGAATACCCTTCAGCTGAGAAACAGAAGGGAACTTCCCATCATAGCCCTAATCCAGCATCCTGCACCATATCCTCTTGGAGTCTGCTCCAGCCTGGGCTTTGTTTCTACCATTAGCAGATATGTGCAAGTGAAATAATAGTACAGTACAAAATGCATCACAAATGATTAGCCACGTTTATTTTTTTCGCTTTTATTTAAATCACAGTTCATTGTAAAATATTATAATCAGTTTGGTCATTATCAACATTTATACATTGATTGTAATTGTTGCTAGGGTAAATATCAATTTACAACCAATGCCTGTTGCTTATTGTTTGCTTTATTCCAAAATCAAGCACTTGGAAACCATGTATTTGTCCCTGACTTTAAACTTTTTTTTTTTTGCTTCTACAATACTATTCATATAAGGTCCATATAAGCTGGCTGCCTGAAAATGTTAGCTGCAACCAATAGATAGCTGTAGTTAGTAGTCATTTCGCCCTCCCAACCTTATGTTGTACATTAAATAGGACTTGCATAGTTTAACAGACCAGATTCAGCCATAGCGTATGTCACTTTGATCCTGATGCTGAATTGGCCACAAATTTGCCATAATTTTTACTAAAAAAAAGCCTCCAGTGAAACCAGCATATTTACGCCCATCTCAAGATGTGTCCAGCTCTGCACCTGTAGCTATATGCCAATTTTTACGTCAGACTTATGTCAGACATATATTCATCCATACGGATACACATAACCAGGGCATAAGCACAAGAGTTTGTTAACATTTGTTTTTATAGCAAAAAATGCACTTGCTATTATGCTTGATGTAATAAAGCTGATATAATACTCCTTCTTGTATACGAATGAATATAGCAAAAAATTATATTTAATATACACCCACAAAATACTATAATCTTGCATGATCAGAAAGCACCTATCAGTTTCAGAGGTGAAGTCGGAATCAGCCAAACAGTGGCTACTTAGTTCTGGTGACCATTATCATTATCAATGTGCATTTGTACCTGCTCTTTAGCAAAAGATATGGCTCCTGACAGGTGTATATGTTTCTTCATGCTGGTCTGCTTCGCCCTTACTGTACTCTGCCTATGTTAGACAATTCCATCCCTCAGCTATTGCGCCTCTCCAGTTATAAGAAGGGGCAAGTATCAGATGTGCGCACTCATATGCATGCTCCCTCTTTGTGGGCATGTGCAGTGCAAATTATCATAATTTACGCTACATGACTGTTGCAAGTTCAACTCAGCATCAGGCCCTGTGTGGCTAAAGAGCTTGGTTTATTTGTGCACCCGCAAAATAAAAGGTTATGGATTTTAGACTTTGGATTAGAGCTCAGGCTCAGTGTATGATTTTCCTCAGTTTGCTAATGACCACATCCTCATCCTCAATATAAGCTTATCCTGAAATCAACTAGAATCAAGCTAGATTCTCTCTTAATATATCAGGAAAAGGTTGTAGCTCATTTTGATGAATACCAGTTATTCAACACTCCTGCAGCAATCAATTACATTATTGCTGGTTGTACTAAATACTTTTTTAGATTACACAGTGAAGAGTGGGCTGCTTAGCTAGACAAAAGCTAGTCTGTACAAGGGGCTCCAGAGAGAAATCTTTCCCTACAAGTATTCAAAGAAACTGTCTCTGATGTCATTTTCTCTATTATAATAAAAATAATCTTCCACCATTTCAAGCCAGAGAGATTGTTTCAGTTTGAGACATTATATAGGAGGCAAGATATTTGGTAATCTGTTTTAAGGCTCACGAGATGACATAGTAATATTTGATATGTGTGTGCTGTGGCTGTGATTCTTCTTATTATTCTAAGTATTTTTATTTTTTTGCAGTCTTCAACAGAAGCTCTCAGTCAAAGGAGAGGTGACCTGATGATCTCTCCCATGGAGCCCAGTTTCCACCATCATCTGGGCCCTGAAAATCATCTGGAGAAGCCCTGGTCTTGCTCTGCTGCCTAACACTACCATCTGTAGGAGCCACTGACCTTCTGGGCATGCTCTCACTTCTGCCTGCTCTAGACACATTCTGGTCTCCGCCAGTAATATAGGCTGTGACTTCAGCCTAGTCACAGCCACTCCCCAACCTTACTACTCATCACCTACTGCTCCTCTATCCTCCAGCATATCTATAACTATTTATACCACCATAGTCAAGCCAGCAGCTCTACCCTAATCTGCCTGGACTCTGGACTAGTTTCCTGGGTCATAACTCTAGTTCCTGGACTTTCATACCTACTTACTTAATGTCACTGACCGGACTATTAGTGCCTCTAGTTTTAGACATGGGTCTCTCTCTCTCTTGCCGGCACCTGTCTTGCGCCACGGCCATCCGCCATCTTGACCAAAGGATTGCGCATGTGCACGGACTGTTAATACCTTGTTCCTAGTCTCATTGGTTAATTAATCACCTTTCACTTTTTAAGGCACCTGTTGCCCTATTACCTTTGCCTGTTCTTGGTCCTCATTCCATTGAGACACCGAGGAGTTTTCTGTTCCTGCTTGTGCTATCTGTTTGCTGTGGATGCTACCTGCACCTGGACAAGTCTCCTCTCCACATCAGTGGTAATACCTGCCAGCCGCAGACCGCTCCATGCTACATTGTATCTTACCTGCGCCTGGACAAGTCTTCTCTCCACATCAGTGGTAATACCTGTGTCACGGGCACTAGGAGTCTTTACCCAGGGATCACCAGGTGATAGGCTTACCAGAGCAGTATAGGTGGTAATATGGTACTCTGGTAGCAGGGCGATCACGGAACAGGAAATAGCAGATGATGAGATGCTCAGGAAAGTCTATGACTAGCAGCACTGGCAATATGGAAGTAGTAATACACGAGGAACTGTATGGACAAAGGACACGTGAAGGTAGTCAGTGGTCTGCGGTAGCAAGTTGTACCACTGCTATAGTGAGGAGGAATGTCCAACAGAAACGAGGAGGTGATGAGAGTCAGCGGTCTGCGGATAGCAAGTTGTACCGCTGTCTGAGTGAAGGAATGGAATCCAAGTGGAGGTATCCGGGGAGTCAGTGGTCTGCGTTAGCAAGTTGTACCACTGCTATGTGAGAGGACACTGGAACGGGTGAAACTGTAAACAGGAGTCAGTGGTCTGCTACTAGCAAGTTGTACCACTGAATATATATGTGAGGAGGTGCACGGGGAGAGACTGCAACACAATATATACACGGGCACCTTGACTTTGATCCACAGTAATATGCACAATATAACTGTATAAATGACTGAACAACACTGCCCATATAGAAAGTCTCTTGAAGTAATCCAGCATGAGATAACACAGTCAATGATGGCAATAGAATCAGCAGATAGTACACTCCAGAGGAGAACCGACACAGTCAATGATGGCAATAGACTCAGCGGATAGTACACTCCAGAGGAGAACCAACACAGTCCAGCAAGATATGCAATACACAGCACAGTCAATGGGAAGTATGCATACCGTGGTTCAGGAGAAGGCAGTCAGACAGGAGTGCAGAGATACCTGAAGGGCAGGAGGCCGGCAGGATCCAAAGTCCCTGGATGGGTGAAGAGGTGGTCTAGCAGGTGCAGCGCACAGGTAGGTAGACCAGCAGGGAACACAGGAAGCGTGGAGAGCGGATCAGCAGTAGATGGATAAGTAGCGCTGAGAAGTAACAGCAGCGGGTCTCTGCGGGAACACGGAGGTAGCCAATAGCAACCAGCAGGTGCAGTAACGATGGGACACCGGAGCAGAGATGAACTGGAACAGTTGGTCACGGAGAGTAGCGGGTAGCAATAGTGGCAGCAGACTCAAGAAAACACGGGAGAGTTGACAAGGACTGAAGACTGAAGCGCACAGAGGCCGCGGATAGGAATCAGCCAAACAGTCACGATGAAACACAGACGGGTTGCAGGTTGAAGACTGTAGTGCACGGAGGCAGTGGATCGGAATCAGCTAGCAGTCACGATGATGAAACACAGACGAGTTGCAGGTCGAAGACTGTAGTGCACGGAGGCAGTGGATAGGAATCAGCTAGCAGTCACGATGATGAAACACAGACGAGTTGCAGGTTGAAGACTGTAGTGCACGGAGGCAGCGGATAGGAATCAGCCAAACAGTCACGATGATGAAACACAGACGAGTTGCAGGTTGATTAGAAGACTGTAGTGCACGGAGGCAGCGGATAGGAATCAGCTCACAGTCACGATGATACAGTAGATGGTAGAAGTGGTATGGGAACCACAGTAGTAGAAGTGGTTTGGAAACCACAGAGGTAGAAGTGGTTTGGAAACCACAGGGATCAGCTGGGCTGAATAAACGAGGAAACACAGGAACACCTTCAGAGACTCATGGGGAATGAGACTCCAAGATCAGGCCACGTGGTGTTGACCACAGGTGCTTAATATAGGGAGGTTGCCTGATCTGCCAATTTAGTTAAAGGAACATACACTGGAGGTATGGAAAGGGCTGCGCATGCGCAGTCCCTCAGGATGGAGGACGACCACGGTTCCTAAATGTCCGGGAAGAAGCACTCACAGTCCGGTGAGTGACAGTACCCCCCCTTTTAAAGGTGGGCACAGAACGCCTGGAACCGGGCTTGTCCGGATTTTTGGAATAAAACTTCTTCAGAAGGGCAGGAGCATTAAGATCCTCAGCTTTGATCCATGAACGCTCTTCAGGACCAAAGCCCTTCCAATGAACGAGGAAACGGAGGACTCCTCGCGAAATTTTTGCATCCAATACCTCAGTAATCTCGAAATCCTCCTCCTGATGAACTTGAACTGGCTGCGGTGCTGAGGGAGGAGTCGAGAAACGGTTGATGATGAGAGGTTTGAGCAAGGACACATGGAAGGCATTGGAGATCCGAAGATTCTTAGGAAGAAGAAGTTTAACACATACTGGATTGATAACTTGAATGATCCTATATGGACCAATAAAACGAGGGGCGAATTTCATAGATGGAACCTTCAAACGAATATTTTTGGTAGATAACCAGACACGATCTCCAATTTTTAGTGGTGGAATAGCCCGCCTCTTCTTGTCTGCGAAAGACTTATATTTGTTAGATGTCTTCTTTAAACAGGTTTTGACCTGAGACCAGATATTTTTGAAGGTCAGACAAGCAGTCTCCACAGCAGGAACTTGGGTGGGCGGGAGGGCAGGAAATTCCGGAAAAGACGGATGGTGACCGTAGACCACAAAGAATGGAGCTTTGGATGATGACTCATGGTACATGTTGTTATGGGCGAATTCAGCCCAAGGGAGCAATTCTACCCAGTTGTCTTGGTTGGCTGAAGAGAACATCCTAATAAAAGTCTCAAGATCTTGATTGACTCGTTCCGTTTGTCCGTTAGATTGCGGATGGTAAGACGATGAGAGTGCTAATCGTATGCCCAAGGTTTTACAAAGGGCCCGCCAGAATCTGGAAACGAATTGTACTCCTCTATCCGACACAATCTCAGACGGACATCCATGGATGCGGAAGATTTCTTTAATGAAATGTTCAGCCAGAGTAGACGAGGAAGGTAAACCGGACAGAGGGACGAAATGGGCCATCTTCGAAAATCTGTCTACCACTACCCAAATAGTATTGTGATTCTTACTTGGTGGTAAATCAGTAACGAAATCCATACTAATATGGGTCCAAGGCTTGGACGGAATGGGTAGTGGTCGCAGCAACCCTGCTGGAGTTCTGCGGGAGGATTTAAACTGAGAACATAAATCACAGGAAGCAATAAACTCTTTGACGTCTCTCCTCATTGAAGGCCACCAGTAACTACGAGAGAGAATCTCAAAGGTCTTGTGTTCACCGGCGTGTCCAGAAAAACGAGAGGCATGGAACCACGAAAGGATTTTCCTCCTCAGAGTAGGAGGCACAAGGGTCTTCCCAAATGGTAGCATTTTGGTGGATGAAGCAGCCAGAGAAATACATTTGGGGTCTAGAATAGCATGGTTGGGAACCTCTTCTACATCAGAGGACGTCACAAAAGCTCGAGATAGAGCGTCAGCTTTCTTGTTCTTAGCGGCTGGTTTGAAGGTTATAATTAATTCAAAACGGGAAAAGAAAAGAGACCATCTTGCTTGACGAGGGTTCAAGCATTGAGCAGATTGCAAATATGACAAGTTCTTATGATCCGTGAAGATCGTCACCGGATGGCGAGCTCCTTCCAACAAGTATCTCCATTCCTCTAATGCAGCTTTGATGGCCAGCAACTCCTTGTCCCCGATAGTATAATTTTTCTCTGCGGGCAGAAGACCCCGAGAGTAGAAGGCACAAGGATGTAATTTTTGTTGCTCCGAGCGTTGGGAGAGAATAGCTCCTAAGCCCACATTAGAGGCATCTACTTCTAGGAAGAAGGGGAGTGTCACATTAGGCTGTCGCAGAATGGGAGCAGACGAGAAGGACTCTTTGAGGATTTGAAAGGCTTGGAGAGCCTCAGATGACCATTGCTTAGTATTAGCCCCTTTCCGAGTTAGGGCCACAATGGGAGATGCAATGGATGAAAAGTCTTGAATGAAGCGTCTATAGTAATTGGCAAAACCTAAAAAACGCTGGATGGCACGAAGAGTAGTTGGCTGAGGCCAATGTAGTACAGCATTTACTTTGTCTGGATCCATCTTCAGGCCAACTCCGGAAACTATATACCCCAAGAATGGAATCTGGGGTAACTCGAATGAACATTTTTCCAATTTACAGAACAACGAGTTTTTCCGTAGTCTGGAGAGGACCTCTGCCACATGTTGGTGATGAGAAGGCAGGTCCTGTGAGAAGATCAATATGTCGTCCAGGTAGACAATGACACATACATATAATAAGTCCCGAAAGATCTCATTGATGAAACCCTGGAAAACAGCGGGGGCATTACACAGCCCGAAGGGCATTACTAAATATTCGTAATGCCCATCTCTGGTGTTAAACGCGGTCTTCCATTCGTCACCGGAACGGATTCTAATTAAATTGTAGGCACCACGAAGATCCAACTTAGTAAACATCCGAGCTCCCTTGATGCGATCAAATAGCTCAGTGATCAACGGAATGGGATACCGATTCTTGATAGTAATGGCGTTGAGTCCACGAAAATCTATACAATGGCGTAATGATCCATCCTTCTTTTTGACGAAGAAGAACCCAGCTCCAGCGGGAGAGGTGGAAGGTCGAATGAACCCACGCTGGAGATTCTCCTGTATGTACTCAGATGTGGCTTGAGTTTCAGGTAACGAGAGAGGATAGACCCGACCCCTGGGAGGAGTCTTGCCAGGTAGAAGGTCGATCGGACAATCCCAAGAACGATGAGGAGGAAGACGTTCAGACTGAGCTTTATCAAACACATCGGCAAATGAAGCATACTGAGGAGGGAGTCCCGGGGAGGAAGATGAGATGGAAGATTGCTGTACTTTAAGAGGAATAACTTGAGAGAGACAACGATGGTGACATTCAGACCCCCAAGACGTAACTTGAGGGGTGCGCCAGTCAATCTGGGGAGAGTGACACTGAAGCCATGGAAGGCCTAAGACAATCGGACTTGTCGTAACTGGAAGAATTAAAAACGAAATTTCTTCATGGTGTAGTACACCAATCTGAAGGGTTACTGGAGACGTACTCTGGGTGATGAGACCATTGATGAGGCGTGATCCATCTATAGCCGTCACAGTAATGGGTGTTTTTAAAGTGATCACTGGTAGGGACCATTGATTCACTAGTGATTTAGAAATGAAATTTCCTGCTGCTCCGGAATCAATCAATGCCTGTGACTCAAAGGATTTGGTAGCAAAGGAAATCGTAACATCAAAAGCGCAGACTTTAGATTTCATAGACAATGGAGAGGACTCCAGGGACCCTAACTTCACCTCTCCAGAACTAGTTAGGGCCTGGCATTTCCCGATCTCTTAGGGCAAGAGCTGAGCATATGCGTGGAATCAGCACAATAGATACAGAGTCTATTCTTTACTCTTCGTTTCCTCTCCTCTGAAGATAATTTGGAACGTCCTATCTCCATGGGAATCACAGAGGATGGAGCTGGACGAAATTGAGGGTTAGAACGAAGAGGTGCTTTGACAGCCGTTGTTTTCTCAGACTCTCTTTCACGAAATCTCATATCTACACGATGGCAAAGAGAGATCAAATCTTCTAGTGACGAAGGAAGTTCTTGGGTAGTCAGTACATCCTTAATTTTATCGGAAAGCCCCTGCCAGAAGGCGGCAACTAATGCTTCAGAGTTCCACTGAAGTTCAGAGGCTAAGATCCTAAATTGAATGACATACTGTCCTACTGTATGGGAGCCTTGTCGCAAACGAAGAATGCTGGAAGCAGCGGAGGTCACACGACCTGGTTCATCGAACACACTTCGGAACGTGGAAATGAATTTGGCACTATCTTGTAGAATTGGATCGTTTCTCTCCCACAGAGGGGAGGCCCAAGCCAGGGCTTGTCCAGAAAACAATGAGATAAGATAGGCCACTCTGGAACGATGGGTAGAAAAATTTTGAGGTTGAAGTTCAAAATGGACTGAACATTGGTTAAGGAAACCTCTACAAGTTTTGGGGTCCCCGTCATATTTTGACGGAGTAGGCAGGTGAAGCGTAGGAACTGTAGACACCTGGGATGGCACTGGGGAAACGGAGGAAAGCACAGGAGCTTCAACATTAGCTGTAACAGTCTGTCCAGATGTTCCTTGGGAGGTTAAAGATTGGTAACATTGAAGTAACAGCTGTTGGCGAGCATCCTGTTGCTCCACACGGCTGACCAGATGCTGCAGCATCTCTTTAGCGGTAGGTTCCGTATCTGGGTCTGTCAGGGCCTGATCTTACTGTCACGGGCACTAGGAGTCTTTACCCAGGGATCACCAGGTGATAGGCTTACCAGAGCAGTATAGGTGGTAATATGGTACTCTGGTAGCAGGGCGATCACGGAACAGGAAATAGCAGATGATGAGATGCTCAGGAAAGTCTATGACTAGCAGCACTGGCAATATGGAAGTAGTAATACACGAGGAACTGTATGGACAAAGGACACGTGAAGGTAGTCAGTGGTCTGCGGTAGCAAGTTGTACCACTGCTATAGTGAGGAGGAATGTCCAACAGAAACGAGGAGGTGATGAGAGTCAGCGGTCTGCGGATAGCAAGTTGTACCGCTGTCTGAGTGAAGGAATGGAATCCAAGTGGAGGTATCCGGGGAGTCAGTGGTCTGCGTTAGCAAGTTGTACCACTGCTATGTGAGAGGACACTGGAACGGGTGAAACTGTAAACAGGAGTCAGTGGTCTGCTACTAGCAAGTTGTACCACTGAATATATATGTGAGGAGGTGCACGGGGAGAGACTGCAACACAATATATACACGGGCACCTTGACTTTGATCCACAGTAATATGCACAATATAACTGTATAAATGACTGAACAACACTGCCCATATAGAAAGTCTCTTGAAGTAATCCAGCATGAGATAACACAGTCAATGATGGCAATAGAATCAGCAGATAGTACACTCCAGAGGAGAACCGACACAGTCAATGATGGCAATAGACTCAGCGGATAGTACACTCCAGAGGAGAACCAACACAGTCCAGCAAGATATGCAATACACAGCACAGTCAATGGGAAGTATGCATACCGTGGTTCAGGAGAAGGCAGTCAGACAGGAGTGCAGAGATACCTGAAGGGCAGGAGGCCGGCAGGATCCAAAGTCCCTGGATGGGTGAAGAGGTGGTCTAGCAGGTGCAGCGCACAGGTAGGTAGACCAGCAGGGAACACAGGAAGCGTGGAGAGCGGATCAGCAGTAGATGGATAAGTAGCGCTGAGAAGTAACAGCAGCGGGTCTCTGCGGGAACACGGAGGTAGCCAATAGCAACCAGCAGGTGCAGTAACGATGGGACACCGGAGCAGAGATGAACTGGAACAGTTGGTCACGGAGAGTAGCGGGTAGCAATAGTGGCAGCAGACTCAAGAAAACACGGGAGAGTTGACAAGGACTGAAGACTGAAGCGCACAGAGGCCGCGGATAGGAATCAGCCAAACAGTCACGATGAAACACAGACGGGTTGCAGGTTGAAGACTGTAGTGCACGGAGGCAGTGGATAGGAATCAGCTAGCAGTCACGATGATGAAACACAGACGAGTTGCAGGTCGAAGACTGTAGTGCACGGAGGCAGCGGATAGGAATCAGCTAGCAGTCACGATGATGAAACACAGACGAGTTGCAGGTTGAAGACTGTAGTGCACGGAGGCAGCGGATAGGAATCAGCCAAACAGTCACGATGATGAAACACAGACGAGTTGCAGGTTGATTAGAAGACTGTAGTGCACGGAGGCAGCGGATAGGAATCAGCTCACAGTCACGATGATACAGTAGATGGTAGAAGTGGTATGGGAACCACAGTAGTAGAAGTGGTTTGGAAACCACAGAGGTAGAAGTGGTTTGGAAACCACAGGGATCAGCTGGGCTGAATAAACGAGGAAACACAGGAACACCTTCAGAGACTCATGGGGAATGAGACTCCAAGATCAGGCCACGTGGTGTTGAACACAGGTGCTTAATATAGGGAGGTTGCCTGATCTGCCAATTTAGTTAAAGGAACATACACTGGAGGTATGGAAAGGGCTGCGCATGCGCAGTCCCTCAGGATGGAGGACGACCACGGTTCCTAAATGTCCGGGAAGAAGCACTCACAGTCCGGTGAGTGACAACCTGCCAGCCGCAGACCGCTCCACGCTACATTGTATTGTATCTGCACCTGGACAAGTCTTCTCTCCACATCAGTGGTAATACCTGCCAGCCGCAGACCGCTTCAGGCTACCTTGTACTCTACCTATCTCTGGACAAGTCTTTACTTCATGCCAGCGGTAACACCTGTCAGGAGCAGCTTACTCTACTACTTTGCATGTTACCTATTTCTGGGACTAAGTCTATAGTTTCTCGGGAGTATAGCTGCGAGCCGCTGATTCTCCTATTACATTGTTGATTGACTGTTTGCATAGACTTTCTCCAGTTGTCAAGTATTTGCCTGCTGTATGCTACCTGCGTGCTAAGCACTTTGGAACACTCTTCTTCTTTTATCACTCTTCCATTCAGTTTGTATAGTTCCGTATATTCACCACGCTCCCCAGAGGACCGCAACCTGCACAGTGGCAGCCGCTAAAACCATACTTCTTTGCGGGAGTTCCTGGAGAAGACCAGCCACTGTGTTAGACTCCGCGCCTCTGGTGAGTAAAGCTTCACCTGGTGAATTCTGGGTAAAACTCCTAGTGCCCGTGACACCTAAATCATGACTCTGGACTATTGTACCCATTCTGGATTGTGACTCTGGCCTAGTGCTCATAAGCCTGCACCACATTCACTATCAGCTTGCCACCCTCGGATCTGGTCTCATGACCTTGTTTCTCTCTCCTGGATCTCCTGGCCTCACCCTTGGACCCTCCTGAGCTTATCATCGGTCACTCATCAGCCTAGATTCCCTCTCCATTGCTGTTCCCCCACCTCCCATCTAAGGGTTTTGATTATCCTCCTTCCAACTACTGGTTATCCATCTTCTAGCCCCATTTTTCATGGACAGTTAAAATTATTCTTCCTGGTAGTGTACATATTGTTGCTTTACATAGATTTTTGTTGTATCATAAAGCCATTATTGTTGCATTACATAGTCTTTCGTGTCATGGGTCCATCACTCTATTTTGCTTTATCATTCTGTAGGATTTTGCTATGTAACTAATCATCTTTTCCATTTCTTATCTTATTTACTCTCACAATTGGACTCCTTCCCCACCCACTGTCTCGGTCACTCCCTTGTTTTTTTCTTCTCTCACTCTCACTGTCATCATTCTGACTTCTCCAACTCTCCCTTGCGAATCTTTGACCATCATCTCCTCTCTTTCACTCTTTCCTCATCTTCTGCACCTCTCTCCTCTCCCAAATCATCCCTCAGTAGATATAATCTTGACACCCTTGATACTACTATCTTCTCCTCATCACTTGAAACTCTGCTCTCTGCTCTTGCTTGTCCCAACTTGGCAGCCTCCTTGTTCAACCACACCATCACCACCGCCCTTGACTTTGCTGCCCCATCCATTTCTGTACACCTCCGCTGTTCCAAACCTCGACCTTGGTGCTCCAAAATTAACGGGTTTCTTCAAAAATGCTGAACATCACAGAAGGAAATCTTGCTCACTGGCTCATTTTCTACATTTTAATTTCATCGTCTACACCTGTAGCTCTGCCCTTTACTTTCCCAAACTTACCAACCTCTGCAACTTATTTCTCTCCACTGGCATCTTCCCCTCTTCCTTCAAAAATGTTATTGTCTCACCCATTCTTTTAAACCTGATCTTGACTCTATTTCCCTGCCTAACTACTGCCCCATCTCTCATTTCCCCTTTACCCCAAAATACTTGAGTGGCTTGTCTACAACCACCTTACAAGCTTCCTCTCTAACAGCTCCCTCCACTTCACTGAAACTGCTCTGACCAAAGTCACCAACAGTCACCAAGGCCCCTGATCTTTTCAAAACTCCCTTTATTCACTTGATTGGCTAAGTACATGTTAGCCTGTTTATTTAAAGCACCTGCCTCTTTAATATGGTTGCCAGATCTTCAGGTCTCCTTACCTGTTAGAACATCTCCTCCTCTGGCTCCTGTTTATTGCTTCCACCCAGTTGTACTCTGGATTCAGCAATTACACTGTAGACCATTGCCCTTCTCCACTGATCCTGCTCCAGGTCTTCCAGCTTATAACAACCTCAGCGCTTCATGACCCTGCAGTCTATTGCTCTCCTGTGTATACCTGTATTACCTCTGCAGTAAAGGTGCTGCCAGTACTCTGCAGATTACTGCGTATTTCCTCTGATCCTGCTCAGGGCTTTCAGCTCATCGGGACAGTTGGGCTACTTATCCTGTAGCTTTGTATTGATGTATATTGCTATGTTTATTGTATTGTCCTGTAATGATATTTACTGTTTTGTTGTATGCTCTCTGTACGGTGCTGTGGACCCTTTGTGGCACCAAGTAAGTAGCAGATAATAATAGTAATAATAAGCTGAATGAGTGACAGTTTCATGTGCAACTTTAGCTGACAACTTGATCTCAAAGAACTATTTGCCTTTCTTTACTTCTGTGAAAAGACATAACATATGCCTTAAACCAAGTATCAAGCATTGATGCCAAAAGTTAGTGATCAGAGTTCAATTTGCTGCAAACCCTTGGGTCCTGATCTACAAAGTTAGCTGTTTCAATTCCTCTAGTTACTTTCTCACTAGTTTAATGAGTGGTATTACTTGACTCAGGCTGGCAGTATTTGAACTCAGTTCACTTGTTACTATTTCAAAAGGTTTAAAAAGTTTAATAGGCTGCATAAAATTCTTATTGGGAAGGCATGATTTTGTTAGGGGACTGCAATTTGCAATTGAAACATAGCCATAGCAAAATAAAGGTGTTGCCTATACAGAGAGCAGTTATCAATGACGTCAGTGGCTGATGCTGGATTACCTGTTACTAAATATTATTTTACTGGTATGAAACACTCCTAGGGGCAGACTCGATTGTAAAAAAAAATCGCAGTGCAGTGTCCCAAACAGCTGTGAGACATTACGTGGCAATTTTTTTTTAATGAAATATCCACTCACTTTATAAACGGTTCAAATGCGCAGCTGCGATGTTCCGAAGAACATTGTAGCTAATTGAATATGCTCGATAGAATGAACTTGCTGCAAATGATGTAACAGCGGAAGTTTCAAGATGGCCTAGGCTTATAACTCTACTTACTTTGGCCTGACAGAGGCTACAGGTGCCTTGATATATGTTATCTGATATGGGGTAGAAACATTTCCACATGTAAGAGGTTTGTCTTTGGCCAAACATGATAATTCACTTGTGAGGATCCCCGCTATGCCAGCTACCGATGACAGGTAGCAGTGCATTGTCTACACTGACAACAGCACAATCTCTTTCACTTACTGAAATCAGCATCTTGCAGCACCTGTATGAAGCCCTTATAATGTCCTCACTTCTAACAATCTTTGCAAGAGCATAGTTGGAATTGAAATGTGTCTCTGCTCGTTCTTCAAGAGTTTTGTTTGGGTTGCCTGTTAATTGACTTTGTCTCTATCCAGCATGATTTAACCATCTGAAACCCATCAGTTTTGTCCCTTGTGATTCTATCTATTCTCTTAGGACAAAGTGGATTGGTATTGTGTCACTGATGGCTACCACAGCTGTGGTTCTCTTCTGAGAGTAACTAGCATTCTAATGTTTTGGCTGTGCTTCACAATGGACCAATGTGGGGTAGAGATGCTGTGTAGATATATACCCCAGCTGCCTCATTAGTTCCTCTTCATAGTCAAATCTGTTTAGGATGGTGATGCCTCCACCCTTGTATGCTGGTTTAATAGATTTTCTTTGTTCTCCTATAGCTATCTCAGAGCTTCCTTTTCCTTTGTGGTCAGGTTATGCTTTAGGGGCCTGATTCATTAAGGATCTTAACTTGAGAAACTTCTTATTTCAGTCTCCTGGACAAAACCATGTTACAATGCAAGGGGTGCAAATTAGTATTCTGTTTTGCACCTAAGTTAAATACTGACTGTTTTTTCATGTAGCACACCAATACTTGATTTGTACACTGAAATTTAAAGTTGATATTTGTGTGCTACATGAAAAAAGGCAGCATTTAAGTTATGTGCAAAACAGAATACTAATTTGTACCCCTTGCATTGTAACATGGTTTTGTCCAGGAGACTGAAATAAGAAGTTTCTCAAGTTAAGATCCTTAATGAATCAGACCCTAGGTGTCTAGTCTTAATGAGGAGTTTGTCCAGGTCATCATCTTCCACAATTTCTGGAAGGTGTCAATATATGATCCTTTAAGAAAGCTGGGCTAAAATGTAGAATTGTTTCTAAGATCAGTATGTATAAAAGTTTTGTCTATGGGGTCATTATGTGTGGTACATTTCTTATTTTGTGTGAAGAATTTCTTAAGGGTCAATTTAAGGATGAACTTCTGGATACCTATATAATAATTACATTTGTTAAGTTTGGTATTGGGGTCAACCTTGGGTCCCTTGTTCAACACCTGCATCTGGGAGTGGGTGAGTGTAGTGTTTTTAAGATTAGAAATAACTTTAGTCTCTATGTTTTTGTTTAGGGTATTGTTCCTGGTCTTTTTGCAAACTTGTTTTATTCTATAGAGTTGGGTCTTGGTTTTCTTTTTAAGCCTATTGGGCTGTTCGTGGGTATCATCCCCAGGAAGCGATCTGGGGGCAAGGTTCTTGTGAGACCTAACTCTAAAAAATCAGTATGGCTATTGCTATTTTCAGTCTTAATAGTGGTTTTATGAATATCAAAATTCTCTGTGCTGATGATATTGTCCAGGAGAGAGGCCCTGGCACATTCAAAATCTTTTTCTATCAGCTCCTTTTTCAAAGCTTAGTCTTGGGGCTTGTTTGATGAGAGGTGACATCCTATAGTAATAATGGTGTGTTTGTGTGTATCCCCTTTTTCTATATAAAACTGATATAAATAATATTCTGAGATTTCACACATACCTATTTTATTTTATAATAAGGTGGACAATTTGTGTATAATTTTTAGGTGTTATATATTCTTTTTCTTGAAAAATTTGTCTAATTAAACTCTATACTTAGATTATATTTTAGCCTGTTTCATCTAGATCTTCCATTTTCTTTTTTTTTAATCTATGTCTATGTATACATATATTGGTGGAATTTAATTGTAGCAAGTGGAATTGTAGGAGTGAAAAACTCTGATTTGCCTATAGGAAATTGAAAGGGCCCATTTCAAGATCACATAGAGTAAGTGCAGGCGTGGGCTGGCAAATGTCAGCCCGGGGGACGCACAGGCGGCCGCATCACATGACACGCGATGGAAAGAATTTTTAAAGGTTTGAACAAATGATAGGTGTTTGTATTTAACTGCATTTTTTTATGGAAAATGCTGCTTTCACAATTATTAATAATTGTCAAGACCATATTCTCACTTGTGTATATGACACTTCACTACATAATTTTATCTACAAGTAATCTACTAACACTGTCAAGCCACACCTCTTTGCTATTGTGGGATGTAAGTATGCACACTTGTATGCCTGATGTACAAGTCATGAGATGGATGCATTTGACTCAACATATACATGAAGTACACTTTTTTGTGCATGCATCAATCTTACCATAAATTCATTGAGCAAATACATTCAACTTAATTAATATCAAATTAATATAGAATTGCCTTTTTTATTACTGAATCCTTTTATTTATAAACAAATAATTCATATATGCACACCAGTCAGGATTTCGTTTCCATGCCAATTATCAAAGATATATTGTACTATTCACTACAACAGAGGTTGGCAACCCCCACACATGTGCCAGACATGGCACGCAGCTCTCTGTAGTCTGGCATGCCACGCAGCTTTCACTGCAGAGTGCCTACACTGAACTGCTGTGCATGTGCAGCATTTCCTCTCGGACGCCACTGTGGGACGGATGATTCATGTGTCTGGATGTGGTGAGTCGCGCACAGATCTAGCTAATGTGGCATCTTATTAATTGGGGGCACTTATGTATGGCGTAATGTGAATTGGAGGCAATTATGTGAGGCATAATGTGAATTGGGGGCACATATGTATGGCATTGTAACAATCCTGTCCAGGTTTGTAACTTTTCCTGTCTGCTCTGTTCTCCTGTGGATCACATGACTCACCTCAGGGCGTGCCATTCAAACCTGCTCTATTTAAACTCAGCACTGACAACTGCTCACTGTCAGTGCAACTTGTTTGCTAGCCTGTCTCCATGGACTCCTGTGCATTCTCTGATCTTTGTGTATTCCTGAACTCTCCTGTTGGATTTCCTGTGGGTGAACCTGTTTTTATCAACCAAGTGCTGGTAGCACCATCTTTGGGACTCTGTTTGCAAGTATCTCTATGCATCAATTTACAAGACTTTGTTTATTATGCCAAGTGTGCGGATGCTCATCATTGTGATATTCTGAGCTGCCATCTCACCATCTCTACTGTGTACAGAACTTTGCTGCATTGTTTCCATGTGTTGATATGTACTTATGCTCATATTCATTGAAATACTTATTAAGCAGACCCACCGTCTTATGTTCGTATTTTCTAAACATTGTATGATCCTGACTCAGCTAGTCACGTGCACAGGCCATTGTGGGAACCGCCCACTAGGCCTAATATTATTCCAGTCCATAACAGTTTGCACTGACCAAAAAGGAAATGAACACCATGGGCGATCCCTCTCTCAAGGACCTATTGCAATATGTAGTAGGGAGAGTGGAAAAGCAAGAGTCCAATCAAGATCGCCTCATGCAGTTCTTACAAGGTTTATCCTCTCGTCTGGATTTTTTTCAGAACACTCTGGTATCCTCCCATAAACCTGAGACCTCTGCTGAGTCTTCTTCGGATTCTGCAAACACAACTACCTTACACCCACAAATTCCTAATCCTCCAATGTATGATGGGAACCCCAAGTCATGTAGAGGATTCGTGACTCAATGTGCAATTCAATTTGAATTATTACCCAGGAACTTCCCTACGGATAGAGATAAAATTGCCTACATTCTGTCCCTTCTTTCTGGTCAAGCCCTGACCTGGGCCTCACCCCTATGGGAGAAGAATGACCACTTGCTACAAAATTATACAGAATTTCTGACAACTTTCAAACAAATTTTTGATGAACCTGGTCGGCTTTCCAGTGCAGCTTCAGGAATTCTTCGTCTACGCCAAGGTTCTCATTCTGTCGGGCAATATGCCATCATATTTAGGACCGTGGCCTCCGAGTTGCGCTGGAATGATGAAGCGCTGGTGGCCACGTTCTGGCAAGGCCTATCTGATAAAATAAAAGACGTGTTGGCTTCCCGTGACCTCCCATCTTCCTTGGATGATCTGATCTCGCTATGTGTCAGAATAGATCTTCGATTTAAGGAGAGGGTTCAAGAATAGGAACAGATCCGGTGTCCTAATCATCGCCCTGTTTTCCAAAACCCAGGGGCCTCTTTGCCCCCAGAAGAACCTATGCAAGTGGGTAGGTCCCGCCTCTCTCCAAGTGAGAGGGAGAGAAGATTTAAAAATGATCTATGCCTCTATTGTGGAGGGAAGGCCCATCGCATCAGTACTTGTCCTACGCTACGCGTCTGGGAAAATGCTCAGGCCAAACAGAGCAAGGTGGAAAACCGTTAGGTCTGTTTGATTTTTCCCTCAACAGTTCTCCTCTTGTTTTCTGGTTTTCTGTTTTTTGGGAATCTCTCTATTCCGCTTGATGCCTTTCTGGATTCTGGTGCAGCCGGTAACTTTATTGCTGCCACTGTGGTTGAGAAATACAATATTCTTACTACACCACTGGAGCATCCTGTACGCCTTACATCCATCGATGGCAGTAATATTCCAGGAGGCTTCATTCGGTTCTGGACTGTTCCTTTCACCCTTCAGATTGGAGTTCTGCATCAGGAAAAGATTTCCTTCCTAGTCCTTCCAAAGACCATCAACTCCCTTGTGTTAGGGCTGCCATGGCTACGTCTCCACTCCCCAACTCTGAACTGGCGTACTGCTCAAATTTTGTTCTGGGATCACGGTGTCAGTCTCACTGTCTGAAGAAAGTAGTACCTCTTTGTGAGGATACCACCCTTAGCTGGGATGGAAGTTACCCTCTGTGGGATTCAACTCACTCGGGTAGACCAGGATATATCCAAAATTAGACTTTATTACGACAGCACAACACCACAAGACGTTCACAAGTTACAGGGTAAATGCTAGCACGTATCCTCCAGCAGCCTCCTGCAGTCAGCACTCCAAAGTCATAATCTCTGTCCCTTTCAGGGTCTTATCCTCCCGCAATATTACCACTACCGTTTAGCAAAACAGTTATGGTGTCTCCTAGCCTGGGTTACTAGCTCACACCAACCCTGTCCTGGTAGGGTTCCCTCCAGCGGCACCACAGTGCCTGGCCCAGAGTCCTTTTCACTGATGTCTTCTACACCAGGATCCTCCAAACTAGCATTGCTCTCCTGGCATTCTCCTCGCCCTCTATTATTTTCTCTGTACCCAGGAAGTAGGGTCAAATGTCTCAAACCTCCCCTTTACAGAAGGGGCCTCCCAGTCAACAATTTAGCTGCTAGACATACTGTCCCTGTTACCTTGATTAGACAATAGAATGGCTTGACTCAATTAGCTGTTTTGGCTGGATACACTACACATGGGGTTACAATAGTACATCAAGGAATGACACGGCACGCTTACATGGAACAATAAGACTTTTGACACATTATATCAGCAGGGTTACACCATATAAGTCTGTGATACCTTTTGATACAATTACATTTATATTGATACATATTGATACATTTCCCCATGCTATTTCAACCAATTTATTACTGTGGAGGCACATTGCATATGAGTAGAAGTTCTAACCTCATTACCTCTCAGGTTATCTGTTGACCTAGCTAATTAACATGGGCTGCCAGCTAGTTAACTCAGACATTGTTCTGATAACAAACCTCATCTCAGCTGCACCCCATACAATAGACATTTGAGACAAATGGTAATTACATTAGCTAGCACAAGCAAAATGACTGCTGTTGTTCTGATATTTTCACACAGTATGGCAATATTGTTTATATTTATACTACATACAATATCACAGGTAATAGTATGGGCAAAATGTATCCAATAACATGAAATAATAATACACATAATACACCAATGCTCTGGTGTATATACTTAGACTGGGCCAAGGATTAAAAAGTACAATAAACCGTGAGAAACGGGTGATGATTACATAGTTCTCAGTCCAGTAGCAACCCGTTTCCTCACATTCCTACCCTACTTTTTAAACTTGAGCCCCAGTCTCTTCTGCAGACACTACTGCAGGTTTTATGTGGTCTCCCACGAGATGAACCAATTTCCTGCTGGGCTGTGCGCAGCCTCCAGCGTTGACTTGCTGCACCTTGTTATATTCTTGTAGCCGCCAGCACCTATCAATTCCCAGAACCTCTGCGGGAAGTCTCGGTCTCTTGCTCCAGTAGCTACTCTGAGCCCTGCTGTCTAAGAGCCTTACAGACTGCCTTTCCCTGGTTGTCTGGGGTCCTGTCTGGCTACGCCTCCCCCTTCCCCAGTTCCCTTCTGCACTGGGATTACTCATTTTCGCAGCCTGCGTCCGCTTATGGACTGGCTTCTTGCAGGAATCCTGCTGCACACTATCTCCTACAGGGACTACTGAGAGTAACATCACGCAGTCATCAATGTCCTGCTTTCTATGCTGCCTTCTCCCCTCCCGTGTCCGAATGTCACTGTTGCAGCCCTGCCCTAACATATTCTTGCAGTCTGCACAGTTGGCTATGTAGCGGTCTACATCCCTCGCTAAACCTAACCACATGAACTGCTGTCTGAGCCTGGCTCGAGTTCTCCTTTTTCCTCTGTGATCGGTACCCCCTTCCCCATGGGCCTGAGCTATAAACCAATCCCGATATTCGGGTGGGACTACCAACCTGTACTTATGATTTGGGCTGGACACCGTATACAGTAACCCATCCAACCAAGCACAATCCTCTACCACCCCAGTCTTATACGACATATCTGCTAGTGCCCGCATCCCTTCTAGATCTGGATCTAGTAGCTGGGCTTCTTGCAGTCTAGATTTATCCTCCTCCCCCAGGACTAACCCCCCCTCAGGATGGTCTTGGCTACTCACCCTCAGAGGCCCGGAGATGGTAAAGAGAGGTTGCTGATACCCGTTAGTTACTGGCGTGTAGAAGTGGTTGTTCTTCTTCTGCCTGGGGCTCACCTTTCTATGGGCTTTTCTAACAAAATAATTCCTGAGGTCTTGCCCCAAATCATTGCCCAAAATCACCTCATTGGACATTCCTGCCATAACTCCAACTTCAACCAGGTTGTTACAATGGCCCCAATGCAACTGGACTTGGGCTGTTGGAATCTCTGCCCATCGTCCATCCTCCATCCTAATTTTAAAGTACTTGTTGGGAATAATTCTTCTTGAATCCACCAACTTGGGGCGTACCAGGGTGATGGCTGCCCCACAGTCCCTAAATCCTTGGGCTTTTCTGCCATCCACCCATACAGGTTTCAAGTGCCTGTAAAGGCGTCCTCCTGTTGTTTGCCTCATGTCAGCCACAGCATTGCAAGTGGCCTTTACCCCCCTCGCCTCTGGCGCATCAGGGTGGTAGTGTTTGTTTTTCCGGGGGTGGCTCCTGCCAACAACCCCCGTGGGTGGTAATTGGTCTAATTGACCTCCTTTCCTGGGACACTGCTGTTGAAGATGTCCACAGTATCCACATCGATGGCACCACTTCCAGACTTGTCCCAAGTGTGGTATTGCTTGTCCTTGGCTGCTGGGTCTCCTTGGGCCTTCACTCTGCCCCTTTTCTACTTTCTCCCAGGACTGTGGGTTACACTTTGCCACCCAATCCTGAAGGCTGGGAAATATCTGTCAGCCCTGCTTTTACCAGCTCAAGCCCTTTTCTCCGGATCCACTGACCAAGGACATGCTGCAGCTCTTGACGAAGCTGACTATAGTCATAGCTTCCACTGTGCACTGCTGACTGGCCTGGGGTGGGGGATGTTTGTATTGTAGCTGCAATCTCCTGAATCCTTACTGGCTGCTCCTGGTCCTTATACAACTCCTTGGCTTTCAGGATTTCTGCAACATAAGTCTCCACTTGGGTGGCTTCCACTGCTGGGACGTCTGATATTTCCTTCCTGCCCGCATTATCGAGTAGGCACAGGTCCCATTTGTGTAATTTTTCCACTAGTTGTGGCCTGAAGTCATCCTGGGTAGTAGCAATTTCCCTTGTCCGGCATAATCCCCAGAGTTCATCCAGTTTTAGGGAGTTATACTTGTTCATGATTCACGTTTCTTGCAACTCCTCTGATAGGCTTCCTCTGGGTGCTGTGTAGCTGGTGCTGTGCTGTACCTACAAGGCTCTTGGACCGCAACTGCTTGCGTCCTTTGCAGCCTTCCCGGTTCTTGTGACACCGGGCCGAGTGATCCCACTGCTGCCACCAAATGTGAGGATACCACCCTTAGCTGGGATGGAAGTTACCCTCTGTGGGATTCAACTCACTCGGGTAGACCAGGATATATCCAAAATAAGACTTTATTACGACAGCACAACACCACAGGACGTTCACAAGTTACAGGGTAAATGGTAGCACGTATCCTCCAGCAGCCTCCTGCAGTCAGCACTCCAAAGTCATAATCTCTGTCCCTTTCAGGGTCTTATCCTCCCGCAATATTACCACTACCGTTTAGCAAAACAGTTATGGTGTCTCCTAGCCTGGGTTACTAGCTCACACAACCCTGTCCTGGTAGGGTTCCCTCCAGCGGCACCACAGTGCCTGGCCCAGAGTCCTTTTCACTGATGTCTTCTACACCAGGATCCTCCAAACTAGCATCGCTCTCCTGGCATTCTCCTCGCCCTCTATTATTTGCTCTGTACCCAGGAAGTAGGGTCAAATGTCTCAAACCTCCCCTTTACAGAAGGGGCCTCCCAGTCAACAATTTAGCTGCTAGACATACTGTCCCTGTTACCTTGATTAGACAATAGAATGGCTTGACTCAATTAGCTGTTTTGGCTGGATACACTACACATGGGGTTACAATAGTACATCAAGGAATGACACTGCACGCTTACATGGAACAATAAGACTTTTGACACATTATATCAGCAGGGTTACACAATATAAGTCTGTGATACCTTTTGATACAATTACATTTATATTGATACATATTGATACATTTCCCCATGCTATTTCAACCAATATATTACTGTGGAGGCACATTGCATATGAGTAGAAGTTCTAGCCTCATTACCTCTCAGGTTATCTGTTGACCTAGCTAATTAACATGGGCTGCCAGCTAGTTAACTCAGACATTGTTCTGATAACAAACCTCATCTCAGCTGCACCCCATACAATAGACATTTGAGACAAATGGTAATTACATTAGCTAGCACAAGCAAAATGACTGCTGTTGTTCTGATATTTTCACACAGTATGGCAATATTGTTTATATTTATACTACATACAATATCACAGGTAATAGTATGGGCAAAATGTATCCAATAACATGAAATAATAATACACATAATACACCAATGCTCTGGTGTATATACTTAGACTGGGCCAAGGATTAAAAAGTACAATAAACCGTGAGAAACGGGTGATGATTACATAGTTCTCAGTCCAGTAGCAACCCGTTTCCTCACACTCTTCATCTAACCACTGCTTCTTCGTTACCATCTTTACCTCCTCAATACCAACAGTATGCAGATGTCTTCTGTGAAAAAGAAGCAACCAAGCTTCCCCCTCATCGCATTTGGGATTGTGGAATCGAGCTCCTCCCTGACAAACCTATTCCTCGTGGTCATGTATATCCCCTTTCTCTTCCTGAGACCCAAGCAATGTCTAAATATATTCAAGAAAACCTCCAAAAAGGCTTTGTCCGGAAGTCCATCTCTCCAGCTGGAGCTGGATTTATTTCGTTAAAAAGAAGGATGGCGGCCTCGGGCCATGCATTGACTTTCGAGGCCTTAATGCTATTACCTGTAAGAATAGGTATCCGTTACCTCTCATCTCTGAGCTTTTCAACCGCATCAAAGGTGCCACTGTGTTCTCCAAATTAGATCTACGCAGGGCCTAAAATCTTGTTCATATTAAAGCAGGTGACGAATGGAAAACAGCATTTAACACACACGATGGGCACTTTGAGTATTTAGTAATGCCCTTTGGGCTTTGTAATGCTCCAGCTGTATTCCAAACCCTCATGAATGCTTTTTTCCAAGACCTTCTCTATCAATTCGTCATCATCTACCTGGGCGACATTCTGATATTTTCTCAAGACCTCCCTTCACATAGGGAACATGTAGGTCAAGTCCTGGCCCGTCTGAGAGAACACAACGTCTTCTGTGAATTAGAAAAGTGCCCTTTCGAGCAGCCCCAGGTTCCCTTCTTAGGGTACATCCTCTCAGGCACAGCCCTTCAGATGGACTTGGCTAAACTAAGAGCAATTGTGGATTGGCCCTTGCCCACTGGTCTTAAAGCTATCCAATGCTTCCTTGGCTTCGCCAATTACTACAGACAATTCATAAAGGGGTATTCTACCATCATTGCCCCATCACTGCTCTTACCAAGAAATCAGCTAATCCCAAGCTTTGGTCCCCCGAGGCCATCTCAGCCTTTGAACATCTAAAGTCAGCCTTCACTTCTGCTCCTATTCTTCAGCAACCTAATTGCCAACGTCCCTTCTTCTTGGAGGTAGATGCATCTTCTGTGGGCCCTGGTGGAGTTTTGTCTCAACGTGACACTTCTGGGAAACTACATCCATGTGGCATTTTCTCTCGTAAATTCCTCCCAGCAGAAAAGAACCATGGAATAGGAGATCAAGAATTATTGTCTATTAAATTAGCCCTGTCTGAATGGCGGCATCTGTTGGAAGGGGCCTTGTTTCCTATTACGATACATACCGACCATAAGAACCTCATTTATCTCCGTTCAGCCCATTGTCTGAATCCTCGTCAAGCCAGATGGGCCTTGTTCTTTTCAAGATTTGATATTAGTCTTACCTTTCATCCGGGATCAAAAAATAAAAAAGCAGATGCTCTTTCTAGGTCCTTTCATTCCAAAGACCAGGATTCTCCCAAGGACATTCATCCCATCTTCAACCCTAGTTGTGTCTTGGCCCTTACTCCTGTGCATAAATCTACTTGCCCTCCAGGCAGAACCTTCATATTACCACATCTACGTCTCAAGTTGCTACGCTGGGCACATTTATCTCGTTTCTCGAGTCATGCTGGAGTCAAGAAGATGGGAGAACTCCTAACCCGGTACTATTGGTGGCCATCCCTCTTGAAAGATGTGAAATCATTTGTCTCTGCATGCTCTAAATGTGCACAACATAAGGTTCCTCGACATAGACCCTTCGGTCCTCTTATTCCTCTACCTGTTCCTGAAGTACCCTGGTCTCAAATATCTATAGACTTTATTACCGATCTGCCTCCCTCCAAAGCTCATACGGTTATTTGGGTGGTGACAGACCGTTTTTCCAGAGCAGCTCATTTCATTCCTCTCAAAGGACTCCCTTCTTCCGCAGTGTTGGCAGAACTTTTCATCAAAGAAATATTTTGCCTCCACGACTGTCCACTCCATATCGTGTCAGACCAAGGTTCACAATTCGTTTCAAGGTTCTGGAGATCCTTTTGTTCTCAGTAAGGCATTAAATTGGACTTTTCTTCGGCATACCATCCTCAATCTAATGGCCTGACCGAACGGACAAACCAAGAGCTCGAAAAATTCCTACGAACGTATGTGTCTGCTCACCAAGCGGATTGGCTGGAACACCTCCCGTGGGCCGAGTTCGCCCATAACAATCATTTTAATGAAGCTCTTTGTAATTCACCCTTTTTCGTCATGTATATATGTCATCCCAGACCACCTACCTTTTCTCAAACTCTTATCTCCACAGGTCCTGCAGTAGATTCCCTGCTACGCAAGTTTTCTCTCATTTGGACACAAACCAAAAGTAATCTGAAGAATTCTGCTGCTCGGGCTAAAAGATTTTACGATAAGAAAAAGTGTCCTGCTCCTCCACTTCTTCCAGGGGATAAGGTCTGGTTATCCACTAAAAATATCCGTTTAAAAGTTCCTAGTATGAAACTAGCACCCAAATTTTTCGGTCCCTACCGAATCTCCGAGATGATCATTCCAGCAGCTTTCAGATTAGAACTTCCATCCTCACTACGGATTCCCAATGTGTTTCACGTCTCTCTGCTAAAACCGATGGTACAAAATCAATTTTCAAGTTTCACAGCTTCTCCGCCTCCGGATACTTCTCAAGATCAAACTGAATATGAGATCAAACAACTATTGGACTCTCGTAGATCCAGAGGTTCACTGCAATTTCTAGTCGATTGGAAAGGCTATGGGCCTGAGGAACGTTCCTGGGTTAAAGCTTCTGACATTCATGCCCCTCGCTTGCTCAAACACTTTCAGAAAAGATTCCCTAAAAAATTATCGTAGGTGTCCGGAGTCCACCCTTAAGGAGGGGGGTATTGTAACAATCCTGTCCAGGTTTGTAACTTTTCCTGTCTGCTCTGTTCTCCTGTGGATCACATGACTCACTTCATGGCGTGCCATTCAAACCTGCTCTATTTAAACTCAGCACTGACAACTGCTCACTGTCAGTGCAGCTTGTTTGCTAGCCTGTCTCCATGGACTCCTGTGCATTCTCTGATCTTTGTGTATTTCTGAACTCTTCTGTTGGATTTCCTGTGGGTGAACCTGTTTTATCAACCAAGTGCTGGTAGCACCATCTTTGGGACTCTGTTTGCAAGTATCTCTATGCATCAATTTACAAGACTTTGTTTATTATGCCAAGTGTGCGGATGCTCATCATTGTGATATTCTGAGCTGCCATCTTGCCATATCTACTGTGTACAGAACTTTTCTGCATTGTTTCCATGTGTTGATGTGTACTTATGCTCATATTCATTGAAGTACTTATTAAGCAGAACCACCGTCTTGTGTTCTTATTTTCTAAACATTGTATGATCCTGACTCAGCTAGTCACGTGCACAGTCCATCCTGGGAACCGCCCACTAGGCCTGATATTATTCCAGTCCATAACAGGCATGAAATTAACTGGGGGCATTATTGTGGCATAATATGAAATGGGGGATTACTGTGGCATAATGTAAACTGGGGGCATTACTGTGATATAATATGAAATGGGGCACTTATGTGTGCATAAAATGAATTTTGGGCATTACTCTGGCATAATGTTAATTAGGGAATTAGGGGCAATACTATGTGGCATAATATAAACTTGGAGTACTACTGTGACATAATATGAATTGGGAGAACTACTGTGTGGCATAATACGAATTGGGGGCACTACTGTGCCATGATATGAATTGGGGGCACTACTCTGGGGTATAACATGAATTCAGGGTACTACTATGTAGCATAATATGAATTGAGAGTACTACTATGTAGCATAACCTGAATTGAGGGTACAACTATGTGGCATAATATGACCTGGGGGATCTACTATGTGATATAATATTAATTTTGGGCACAACTATGAGGCTTAATGTGGGACTCCTTGTTATTAAGGCCACACATCTATTCACAATGAACATTTTAGTTAATAAAGTGTGTCATAAAATCTGAAAAATAATGTTATGCAGAATTTAATTTCTGCACTATTTTAAACATTATCTTCTGTTGCTAGATTCTCTTAGTAAAATAAACACTGCAGTGGTTTATTACTATATTTTACAGGCTAGATGGTGTTTTAACAGAACAGGTTTCCTCCTGTGATTTTTTTTAATAGTGTTTAAAATGACAGCCCTTAACAGTTTGGATATCACTAGTCTACACTAAAAGTTCCTTACATTCCATCTGCCCAGAAATGAAAACTATGACTTCTTGGTTATAAAAAAACAACTTTGGGGACTTTTAACTTTGCAATTTGCTAATGTAATTTCTTTTCCCATAAACCTACAGTATATTAGTGGCAGGTGAGACCATTAATATAGAACAATTTTAATTATATACAGTAATATCCGTTAACAGCTGGAAAAGCTCTACAATGGTCAGAGGTATTGAGCAGGACCAGATGTTTTCTTGGGGAAAACAGATCTATAATATATATAATCAATGCTTGGAATTATTGCATTATGTTAAACAATGTATCATTTTACTGATTTTATAGTACAGCAGGTACACCACTAGGCTACGTTTACACTTTAGGTATTGTATAAATTACTTTACATATGGTGCATTTATGTATGTTCTCCTAAGAGATTGCTGGTCCTTCTGGGGATTTCATCAAACTTGTTTTGTCGGTTTTCATGTAACTCAGGTGAATGAGCAGTGACCCAAAATACAGAATAAATGAAGATTTAGTAAACATATATTGGTATATGTTAAGTTGCAAGTGCCCATGTGCATTTGTTACTGGTCATTTAAATAGAATGCTTTCTAAAAATATTAATCGCCAACAAGAAAATAGAATTCAAGCTTTCAGGGCACTCAGGGCCCTCTTAAGAACCTCTTGGGCCCCCGGGCACAACAGTGCACCGGGGCCCCTATATATACAAAATTTTTAAAAAATTAATATATATATATGGGCGTGATGTCATCACGCCCGCCCAACATCCATTGCGGAGCGCGACGGAGGAGACCAGGGAGGGAGCCGGATCGCCAGCTGACAGCACGTTAAGTATTTTCTTCTTTTTTTTGCAGTTTTTTTTTTTTCTGCCTCCGGAGGGCCCCCCTGGGCTGCAGGGCCCCCGGGCACCTGCCCAGCGTGCCCAATGGGAAAGACGGCCCTGAGGGCACTGAGACACTTTCCTTGTGTAAGTTTATAAACTTTATAGGATTGAAGCACTCTGTAAAACTGTTTTGCAAATTCATTTTTATTTCTTAGAGGTGAACACACCTCCAGAATATTATTCTAAAAAATATATATTTTGACATCACTACATCCAATTTTGAGTACTCCTTTACTTGTAAAGAGCAGTCAAAGGGTCTGCAGGTTATGTGTAGACTAATTAACTTGTTGGTTTGTGATCCTTCTTGAATTTGTCTTGATGTATAATTTTTTATTTTCAAGGAATGTATTTTACTGCAAGCTGGAAAGATAATGATTTGGTTATCGGTTACTGAAAATAAGTGGTTGAGGTATGTTGACAAAGTGTTGCTGTATGCTTCAGGGGTTCTCAGTGACAAAATATCAATCACGTATTTATTTAAAAACAAATATGTAAAATACAGTATTAGCACAGTAAAAAAAAATCTGATTTATAAATTCCTGCCTTCTCTGTATAATCCTTAACAGATTAAATTGCTGTTGCAAGCATGAAATTATGAAATTGACTAATGAACCCAAAGGAATCACCCAGAATTCCCAATTAGATATTTTAATGAGTTTACAGAGAATGTAAAAAGAGTGTATCCTACAATGGCAAAAAATAAAAAATGTACTTATTAATCCAACACTAAAACAATAGTTACTGGTATCACTACAAAATACAACCTTGAGATTTAACCATCACACTTGTAACAAAAATCTCTATGCTGGACCCTTTTAAAAGATTAATTAAAGCATTTTATTACTTTCTACTGGCCTATTAAATGCATTGTTTTGAACAGGTCTATTAGAATCCATTGACATAGTGATCTTGATCTAATTTGCCTTGTCTTCCCTTTGGATCAAATTTTGCTTTGCATATGAGTACTGTTTCCTGTGATTTTCTATTTGTTTTTTAACCTCAGTGGAAGATATTGAGATAGATGTGCAATGAAAATTTACTTAATTAAACATGGGTTGCAGGTGGAAACCCAAAACTCAAGGAAGTTGTACATTCTATGGTACTTCGGGCACCTCCTGTCTAGCTTGATATTATTCTGCAGATGAAATATATTATTAAATCAAGGACCATTACCATCAGCATCTCTTTTCCGCTAACATTTCTCTGAACCATGTTATTCCACCTACTACATTTCAATGTGCATGCCTACTTCCCTGTCATTGGCACTGCCCCTTTAAGAGCAGTGTATCATCTTGCAAATCCACTTAAAAATATGCTGTGAGGATACTGGGGTTATATGTAGCTCTTTTGCCTAGCTGGTCCACCACTGTCAGCCTTATGTGTTTGAGGGTACACTCCACCACTCTCAGTTTGGAGTCAATTAGGAAAAAACTACTGTAAAGATACAAATGTACCTTTATTGTATAGCAAAAATAGATAGCTATACTTGCAAAATCACACAGGAAAGGGGTACAGTTAATAACAGCCGAGGGGGGGGGGGGGGTGACTGCTGGACTACCTTACCCAGGGCCTGATTAAGGGTTCCAGCCATCCTAGGCTATTACCGCTGCAGCGACGCCCCCCGCCCCCCCCAATATAAGCATATAGGAATACTCCTGAATATGTATATTCAGGAGCATTTGCCAGCATTCAAATTTAGACAGATTGTGCATTCTCTCTTTCCTGCTCTTCTCTGTTCCCTGTTCTTGCAGCTTTGTTGTCTTCTAGCTGGCTTCTGGAAAGTTGGGGTCCTGTTTTGAAAATATGCAGCAATTTATATTATAATGTTAAATGTCAACAAATCCTGAATGATTAGGCTCCGAAACACAACAGTCCATTGTGGCCAGATAAAACTACCCCATAGCACAGGCATATGTATGCAATAAAATATATGAAAATTGTTGTCAAAGAGCTATAATCAAATATAAACCTCTATCAGCCCCACCTGACTAATATTTAGCATTCTAATGACCCTAGAACCACAGAGACCATCCTCATAACTGCCACACAATACAAAGATTATGCCCTCCCCCCAAAGCTGCTCTATTTTTTTAAATAGTCCCCTCAACCATTTCATCAGCCCCGTTCAGCCTCTTCACCTGCCCCCTTTTAGCATGGTCACCTGACTCCTTTAGCCTCTTCATGTGCCCCATTTAGCATTGTTATCTGCCCCATTTAGCATTGTTACCTGCCCCCATTAGTCTCTTTACCTGCCCCATTTAGCATTGTTATCTGCCCCTATTAGCATTGTTACCTGCCCCTATTAGCTTCTTCACCTGCCCCTTTAGAATTATCTGCCCCATTAGCATTGTTACCTGCCTCCATTAGCCTCTTCACCTGCCCCTTTAGCATTGTTATCTGCCCCATTAGCATTGTTACCTGCCTCCATTAGCCTCTTCACCTGCCCCTTTAGCATTGTTATCTGCCCCATTAGCATTGTTACCTGCCACAATTAGCCTCTTCACCTATCCCCCTTAGCCTCTTTACCTGCCCCTTTAGCATTGTTACCAGCCCCTTCGCCCCCAGACATTAGGACTTACCTGCTGTTCCTGGGCAGCAGTCTTCTCTCCAGCGCTATACATGACAGGCAGTCTGGCAGCGATCGCTGCTAGCTGCCTGTCAGTGTGGCTGCAGGCGTTTCTTACTGTGGTCACGTGAGGTGTGGAACTCCTGATCTCACGTGACCACAGTAAGAAGCGCCCGCGACCGCACTGACTGCCTGTCATGATGTAGTGACAGTCGGGCTGCCCCCTTTAGACAAGGGGCGGTCCCGATAATTCCAGCCCCGTCGCTGCCATAATAAAAAAAAGAAATGGCAGGGCTGAGTCCAATCCGATTCTTATCATGATCCTGGACCAGTCCAACAGGAGCAGTAACACTTTATCATAAAATAGAAGGTAGAACTGGCTCAGTCTTTTAAAGTCATATCAGTTCCTACAGTGGAGTAGCCTCTGCACCACTGATTCCAGATAACAATTCCCCATTGGATTGGGTACCTCTATCATGGAGGCTGGACACTGTCCCTCCCCCATAGTTTTTTGCAGAATTGCAGCAGGCAACCTGCAGTGATAAGATCCAGGAAGTCTGGCAAAAGCAGGAGAAGAACAATGGGCACCCATTTGTTCAGCCACAAAAAGATAATATACTGAAGCCTAGGTTGCATCCCTGGATAAAACCATGGTTGACTTTTTGAGCAAAAGTTGCTCTCCAGCTGCTCAGCACTTCTGGCTCAACATGGCCGACTGCTAGAGGAGGAAGTCATGCAAGAACTTTAGCCAGTATTTGATGCAATTTCTCTGTGTGCCTCTGGTTGACTGGGTGTCCTATTATGCAAAATATGTGAAAATAGCTCTCTCAGGAGACATATTACAGAAACTAGCATTACCAACAGAACATGACAACATTTAGTAATTTGCAAAAACAACACTTTAAAAGTTTGTGCAATAAATGGCATATAATACAGAATTGGGTGAGAAGGGATGCCAGTTGGACTTCATTGTCATTTTCAGTATGCCTGGACCCTGCTCTGACCACATATACGCATTGTGGAAAGAGTGAAACATCAATTAAAAAAACCCAGACTACTACTACTTTTGGACCACTCTTTTTCCATTTTAACATTTTTTTTTACATTTATACATGTCTTAAATTAGTAATGAGAGTAAGTGGACATTGGAGCTGACTTTATTGTTTCTGTAATAATATCTCATTTATTTGACCTGGGTACACAACATGTGCATGAGCACCCCCTCCTTTTTGAAGAGCTGCTTCACTGTTCCTTTGTTGCTAGTTCTGTCATTGCATTTGGGTGCATGTTATTATGCAGTGATGTCATGAGATAGTTTCTGTAATTGATGCTCTGAGAGTATTTTCTAATTTGTATGGTATTTTGTAATTGAGTTTTTTGTAATTGGACTGTGGTTACTCAGGTACTGGACATTGGCCCACTTTGCTACTTTGTTTTCTCCAACCCTTCACCTTGGCTACTGATCTTAACCTTTCTGCTCTCTCCGATCTTAACATCCGGTCTTACTTTTATTATTCAACATTTTACAGTGCCTGCCCTCAGTTTGCTTCTTGTTGTAACCTTATTCTGTATGTAATATAACCTGAATTAAAAACTTGAATAAAAGATTCTAGGAAGTTTTATTTCCTATGAAGTACAGCAACAGCAGAGTATAAAATACGTCATCCTACATGTTGACTGAAGGAATTAAATGAGCGCATAATAACATTCTACTAACTTCTTATTCTAAAATAAGAGTGTGTATGTAATTTCTACAAGTTCATTATGCCATGTTATGATTGGTTAAGCTACTATCTGTAGAATTTTTGATTTACTAACCATAAGCAAGAATTTGTAAGACTCATGCACTGTCACGGGCACTAGGAGTCTTTGCCCAGGATATCACCAGATGTAGTCTTACCAGAGTCGTGTATACACACAGTGGTCCTCTGATAGCAGGGTGACTAGCGGAACAGGAGAATCAGCAGATGGTAAGAGGACGTAAAGGAAAGTCTATGACTAGTAGCAACTGGTTATGGATTAGACAATATGAACACGAGGATCTGATGGACGTGAAGCCGTGAGGAAAGTCAGTGGTCTGCGTACAGCAAGTTGTACCACCGATATAGTGAGAGGAGTTGTCCAGGAGTAGATAGGAGGTAGTGAAGTCAGTGGTCTGCGTACAGCAAGTTGTACCACTGCTTGTAGTGATGGGACTGGTTCCAAAGTAGGTAACGGGGAAGTCAGTGGTCTGCGTACAGCAAGTTGTACAACTGCTTATAGAGAGGAAACTTGTAACTGGTGCCAATAGGAAACTGGGAGTCAGTGGTCTGCGCTCAGCAAGTTGTACCACTGCTATAGGTGGGGATAGGCACTAGTGTAGATGAGTGGAACATTGAAGGTAACACGGAGAGCACAAGGAACTTGATCCCAAATTGTATATACAATACAATAGCAAATGAGAGATACAGAAGTCACTACTGAGATCCAGGTCAAATGAGACAAAGTCAATAGCATCAATATCTTCTGAAGATAAAGGACTCCGTAGATGAGCAGGACACAGTCCAAGCGGATATGCAATAAACTAGTAAAGTCAATAGAAGGTAAGCATACCGCGATTTAGTTGAGCAGGCTGTCACCAGAGAAACACAGGGATAGCTGAGCGGCTGAACGCCGACACGAGTAGAGGCCACAGGAGAGTGGTAGCGGTAATCCGTGTCTGTGTAGCACACAGGCAGAGAACTTGACACGACTGGAGCAATGATGATTCATGCAGAAATCAGCTGGGACTGAAGACACGATGAAACACAGGAGAGTTGAAGCGGTCTGGAAACCGGCACGTTGAAGCGGTCTGGAAACCGGCAATGCAATAGTCAGGAATCAGCTGGAACTGAAGACACGATGAAACACAGGAGAGTTGAAGCGGTCTGGAAACCGGCAATGCAATAGTCAGGAATCAGCTGGAACTGAAGACACGATGAAACACAGGAGAGTTGAAGCGGTCTGGAAACCGGCAATGCAATAGAGAGGAATCAGCTGGAACTGAAGACACGAGGAGAAACACAGGAACACCTTCAGAGACTCACAGGGAATGAGACTCCAAGAACAGGCAACGAGGTAATGACCACAGGTGCTTTAAATAGGGAGTGTTGCCTGATCAGCCAATTAACTAAAAGCAACAGGTCTGAAGGGTTCATAGAGGCTGCGCATGCGCAGACCATCAGGATGGCGGACGGCCATGGTTCCTAATAACAGTAGAAGAGGCACTCACGGTCCGGTGAGTGACATGCACGTTTGCTACTCTTCTAAGATTTATATTTACTAAACGTATGCAAATATCTGTACCTTTTATGATTTCCTAGTTTTGCTTATGTTTAAATCAGTATATCAGACAACCCAGCAAAATCCTTTTCTACATTCCTTACAAATCATACATACTCAATGACCTTTCAATTACCGTCTTACGACATTCTGCTATTTAATCAAAAGTAGAATACTCCATAAGAATTTTTAAAAGAAAACTGGGGTTCAACATCTGTCATATCTATTTCTTGAAGCATGAGATAGGTAACAGTTTCCAGGTCCATCCACGTCATTGTTTTTATTCCCTACATGTTCTAGTGGGTCCTACTACTATATGTAATGAGAAGCATTTTATATTACTTAGATCATCTTGGTTTATATGCAGATAAGGCCGGCTGTCTTTACACAAGCTCCTTGGTCTCCAAATGGCTCGTCTCTAAGAGCAAAGTTTCCAGTTGAAACAGATAACCAGAGTGCTTAAATCCTTCTCATTTGAATAAAATGCTCTCTTATTCCATGACACGATTTTTTTAAGGAACATTGTGCTCCAGAATATCTCTATTATGATTGAAACACACATTTCTACAGAGTCTTCCCTAATCAATGCTCCATCTAATTTGAGCTTCAGTCAACTATTTTCCAGTTTCACCTTTCCTATGCAGCATACATAAAGCTGTAACTAACTAAGGAAACCCTGTAATGGGCATTTCCTGTATGGGTTAAAGAATCACCCCAGGACAACAATTACACTGAATTTGTGTCTGCCTTTCACCAACTGTTTAATGTACAAAGCCCCACTTTTTGAACTTCTGCTTAACCCCAGTGCATCACTTTGTAAAAATAAATAAAGATAGTACGCTCTGGCACTCTGTCACTGAGGAGCCACACTTTTTACAAAACTGGATTTGTGTACATTACATTTAGCAATCAACACTTTATTAAGTATACATGATTGAACTTTTGGAAGTGTGGTAATTGTAAATACAATATACTTCTTTTAATGTAATTTTTATTGATAGTTTATTTAATAATTTTACAATTACACTTTATTTTATCCACATGTCTATAACCTTCAAGATTGTTTATTATTTCCCACAAAACATTTGAAACATTATTTTATACTGCACACTTTGTTTGGTTCTATGTAGGATGTAAATAAGCATTAAAATAATGTCTATGATCACTGTTTTTCAGTGTGCATGCCTGCTTGGTTATACATATGTAATTGATATGAACATACTTATAATTGTGAACAGAGAGGAGGGAAGGGGGCGATTTCCATAGAAAAAACAGTCTTTTTATTATAACAATAAACCGTTCAAGTGAACACGTACCAGACATAAAAACCTAATAGCACTTATAAACACATAAAACAGCTAACCGCTCTTTGCTAAGTCAGTCCATCTCGGAAACCCTGATGAGAGAAACCTCTGTGCAGTTAGAATGAAGTTCGAGAGAACGAAACTTGTAGGATTTTGTCCTCACAATATTGTCATTTTCTAGTGTGATTTTTTTCTGCCAGTGTAATATTTGTGGAACAGTTCTACCTGCTGATCCGGACAGCTTCAAGTGTTCCTCCTTGGTATAAACATCACCGTGGATTCAGATAAGCACTGTTTTTAATGTTACCTTTTGTAAGGGTTTTTAACCTTGTTTAAAATATAATTTGGCTGTTTTAAAAGATTTCACACATGGGTGGTTGTCTTCTCGATGTGTATTTCCTTCACAGATAATGAAGTGATTGTAAGTGAGAGCTGATGATTCTACCGTATTACATCTATCGAGCAGTTTGTCTATTTTGACAGATAAGCTTTATTTTTATTTGAAAAATGTATGCTTTTTTCATTCAATAGTTTAATTGATTAAACATTATTTACTACACCATGAGCGCCCTTTCTTCCTATGTTTTTTGGGCAGCACGGTGGCTAAGTGATTAGCACTTCTGCCTTACAGCACTGGGGTCGTGAGTTCAATTCTCGACCATGGCCTTATCTATGAGGAGTTTGTATATTCTCCCCGTGTTTGCGTGAGTTTTCTCCGGGTGCTCCAGTTTCCTCCCACACTCCAAAAATATACTAGTAGGTTAATTGGCTGCTATTAAATTGCCCTTAGTCTGTCTGTATCTGTGTATATGTATGTTAGGGAATTTAGATTGTAAGCTCCAATGGGGCAGGGACTGATGTTAGTGAGTTCTCTGTACAGCGCTGCGGAATCAGTGGCGCGATATAAATAAATGGTGGTGATGATGATGATGATGATCCTAGAATATAATATTATATTAAACTATACTTATAACTGTGCATGTCCATAGCTATTATTCTGCTCACACATGCCATGGTCAGTGAGAAAATACCTTTACTATTTACTTCTAAGTCAGCATCACCACAAGAGTCGTCACTTATTCATGTAAGGTCACAAAATCCTTATGTGCTCCAAGAGTATGTCTGTAGGGTCTAGGTACGTAGGTGTCCTCCTTTCCCATTCACTGGTCCATAAGGATGTTCCAAATGTACTCATGTAAAGTGGGAGAAGACAAAAATAGTGTGTACTGTATGAGCTTAATTCCAAATTAAAATCAAGCATTCGGACCTCCAGGTGCTTTTTAATGCACATCTTTATTCTAATGAGAAAATGCTAAAATATTGTAAAACCATTACAAGTTGCAAACGCTACATAAATAACACCGGAAACATTCTCATGCAATTGCAAGCAAAATGATACTAAACTCGATTTAATTCAGATTTTGGAAACACTAATTAGCCCGTTTACCACTTTATATTTGTATATTAAAAGATAGAATATATGTGAAACATATTTACACGTTATAATAATAATTAAGTTGTGTATGAATCGCACGGCAACTGATTTTAGTGTACAGAAGTGATTAATTATACCTTCACCCAATTATTAAACTTCAACACACTTCTCTAAAAATTCATGCAATTGGATAAAATGTGTCACAGAACTCCATTTACATTATTGGATTGGACTAATGCTTTATCATAAATGAACCTTAGTGACATTAAGTTACACTTTTAAAGGACAAAGAAGTACAGGACTGCGCTCAACTGTTAATAGGCAACAGCTGTAATAATTCCAGGAATCCCTTCCTATAAGTTTAACATGTGATCAACTGAGCGCATAATTCTATGATCACACTTTTAAAGGCAATGAATTTGCAGCAAATGTTAAAATACCTCCATTACTTTCTTGCACATTACACTGGTGAGTATATCCAACGCTCTCACCCATTCAAGATTCCATTGCAAGATTGTAATATAACACTAAATATTCTGGAGCCAACTCAGTCAAACGTTTACTACACTTCAACACAGCAGGAACACATCTGATACATCAGCCAATTACTATAAAGACACCAACTATAAGGATAAGAAGCTTGCTTATGCCACCACCACGTCATATCCGGTCTGGAGGAGATCGGTTCTGTACGATATCCACATGCAATGAATAATTATAGAGATTTGAATGACGGTATAGGATCTTCAAATGTATGGGACAACAATATGCATTGTGAATAATAACTATGTGTATGCATGCAATTTTAGTGTTAATTGGCTACATCCGATATAAATATCCACGCCTTTTAGATCAATCTTATCTCCTTGACAAAGACCAACAGATGGTCGAAACGCGTTGGAGTGATAAGATTGATCGATTCTGGGGAATATCTTACCAGTCATCATCTGCCGATTAAGGAGCGTTAGAGTCATCCCGGGATTCTCTGCTTATGAGTTATGCGCTGACAGATTTGGTTTCTGGTAGGAGCATTCCCACAATACTGCTTTAAAACTTTTTATTTTGTATTTTCCTTTTTTATCAGTTTTTTAATAAATTTGACATATTAGACGATATCACGCTAGATTGCCCTTTTTTTTCCCTGCACATTATTACATGTGCGAATATCCATATTGGAGATGAATGACAATCTGAGGAGCATGTTCCGGTATTCCACTAGTTTGGAAGAATCTCTTTGTGTATTCTGAATGCTGATATTATTCCACTATCTGGTAGGAACCCATCTGCTATTATATATATGAAGGTGATGGTGAGGTGATTATCACTTTGAGAAGACTACCTGCACAGTGGCATTATCATTGTATTTGGAGTTCTTTACATCTGGGACGCATTATATACGGACATTATATTTGATATATAAATATCAGCATTTAAACTTTTGTTTTATTGTTTATTGGTACAGGTATGAACATCAATAAGCACTGAATGTCTTGATTTATTATTATTTTGTTATATTATTTAGGTTGTAAACCCCTATATCCAAGACTTTGGCTGCACTTTGACTTATAGAGCGCTGTTAACATTGGTTATCTACATATAATACATCTTGGTAATATTGTCAATTAGTTTTGCCAGATCCTGTATGTATTTATAGTTTAGGGTTCCCCTAGTAATCTTGGTGGATTCTGTAAATAAATTTGCGACTACAAGTTCTTCCCCTGGATTCATATTTCTTTTGACTCATACTGTGTGTGTACGTATGCAGGTGAGATTCAATCATTTTATTATGGCATATAGTCATTATTTCAGGAACTATCTTTCCTATAAAACATATTCCTTTGGAGTTCGGAGTTAACCATTTGAAAGTCCTTCATCCACAAATGTAATATACGTCAACTGGAAGTACCAGCATGCCTTGGCACCCAGGGCCCGCTGGGACCTGTAGTGCACCAAGGAAAATGTAAATAAGACACACACAACACTGTTAAGATTAATTTAATTTTAATTAAAACACCCCTACACTACCCTCATTTACCCTCTTTAGTGCTCACCTACATCCGGGGTCTTCATCTGTCATATATCCATTGGCCCTGGAAAAAATAAACCCTCAGAAACATCACACAAACAGCTCCTAAGTGCTGCCGCCACAAATAATCTGTTAGTATCAGTATAGCCTTATTTATAACATGGGGATTTACCACGGCCCTAAACTCAAGCCATGGGTAGTACTACAAGCGCCAGCATGCCCAAACAATTAATGACAGCCTGGGCAGGCTGGGAACTGTAGTGCACCAGAGATAAAATGCATTTTACCAGTTAAAATATTATTACCATTTTTTTTGCGAATCCCATCTCCCTAGAGAATACAGCCCTGTGAGAACCAGCCTGGGGCTGGTTGTTATTATGGCAGGGATACCCCATGCTGCAGGTTCCCCTGCTATAGTCTAGTGCTGGTAATAGTAAAATCAGGAGAACCCACGCTTTTTATTCCCCCAATTTTGCTACTACCAGCCTAGGCTGCCAGCACTAGGGTTGGTTAAGCTCTTTGGGAGGGGGACCCATCGTTTTATTTTTAACTTATTTATATATGGATTGATCTGCCTTACAGGGCCGCTGTAACTGATACACGTCCCTAAGGTAGATAAAGAGGGGTGTCTTTGCAACTTGCATAATATCCAAAGATCTGTGCGACTCAGAATGTAAATTACGGGAAGCAATTTACACTCTACGGCCTGAGTCATTAAGGAGAGCAAAGCAAAAAAAAGGGGTAACTTTACAGTTTGGCAAAACCACGTTGCAGGGGAAGGTAAATTTAAAATGTGGCGACCGATTTATAGTTGGGGTAGGGCATGTCCTAGTTCAACTTTTTAAATTTCATTTTAAAAATAAGACTATCAAGTATCTGTGTGCTACATGAAAATGCAGCCAGTATTTTCCTTATGTGCAAAATAATAAACTATTGCACTCCTTGCATTGTAGCATGGTTTGTCCAGGATCAAATTTACTCCTTTTTTTCCTTTGCTCTCCTTAATGATTCAGGCCCTACAACTCTTCATCAGGCCCTTATTGAGCACTTACCACTTCTTCAGAAAGTGGTGATTAGCAGTCTGATCTCTATATTTCAAACCCTGTCTGTTGCTATTGGATGAAATTCCATATGTTAAAATCATAATAAAATTCATTATTTTCAGTATAATATTCCCCAAGAAACAAAACAAAAAATGCAGTAAAATATTAGTTTACAATGTTATGGATAAAGACTTGAAGGAAATCAACTAATATACACAAACAGAACCGACACACTTAACAAAACAGTATAGGCAAATGATTGCAGAGCCACAATTAGTGTGGGCGTTGAGATTGCTGGATAAAGAAGCATATAGTGGTCTTTTCAGGATAGGAAGTAATAGCTATGGGAGAACTGAAAAATTACCAACATGTCAGACAGGCTTTGTGAAAAGCAAGATTCTCTGTCTTGCTCACTTATTTTCCTAGTGAGGAGTAGACTAGTGAAAGTGCTCCCTAATCTTAGTGATTTAGATAATCTAAGTGAGTGGAGAAAATCTTTGATGAAATAGTCCAAGTACAAGTAACGTGGTGTATCAAGGGTCTAAAAAATCTCAGACTGGGGAAGACCAGATATGGGGTTATTTACATCAGGGATTAGATCTAAATTGATTAAATCAGCCCATCACAATTTAGAGATCCACTTAGGAATTGAATCCATATAGTTAAATACATCAAGTTGATGCCCTTCTTGTAGAATATGGGGGAGCTGGCAAATACCAAACCAAAACCACAGCAAAAAGAATAAAGATAAAGATTTGCAAAAAGGAGAAAATTAGAGTGAAAGTAATCTGGAAACTGTTGTGGGCTAATTTTGAATGAAACACAAGGTGATTGCAGCTCTGCACCAGAAACATTTGCACAAGATTTATGTCACGCATACATCAGATACACTTACACCCAATTTTTTAAACTTTGTTTCGATATTGAAATATGCATTCGCTATTAGGTTGACATACAATAAGAAAAATCTCTTGAAACAGCAGGTAGAACTCTTCTTCTGTACGAGTAAAAAAATCTAAAATATTGGTACAAAGCGCTCACAAAATCATATAATATATACGGGATCAATGACGAAAGCACCTATCAGCTTCAGAGCTAACTCCTCAATCAGCCAATCAGAAGCAACTAGCTAATGCTGGCGACCATCATCATCATTACCAGTATTAGCTAACTGCTTCTAGTTGGCTGATTGCAGATTCAAATCTGAAGCTGCCACAACCACAATTTGATACCGTTATCGGCAGGTCTAAATGCGTCTCTGTGCAGGTTGGCATCTGTTTGAAATTACGAGGACATACCCTTACTGTACTCGGCATGCGTTAGATAAATCTGCATATGCTTAGAGGCTTGTTTTGTGGCCATTTATAGTATAAATTTGATGATTTTACGCTACAAAAACAAGTGTATGTGCAACTCAGCATCAGACCAATGGAGAGCAGAGAATGTGCAGAGAAGAAGGACAAATGCAGGTGCCTGGTTGAGAGGTAAAATTTCTGGTGGCCAAGATATGTGGGATTTAATTTTGAAAGCTACACATATTACAGAAGAGAATTAGTCTTCCGTTTGCAATGTAAATGTATTCAGTTAATTAAGAAAGGTAATGGCTGTCAATAGAAGGCATTTGGCACATTGCTAGCACTTTGTATAAATTAAGCAGTGGATACAACGATAACTGAAGATTATACAATATAACAACATATTTTAGAAATTTGCTGTTTACTTTTGAATGACTCTTCATAGAGCAATATTAGCATTCTTGCTTTAATTGGAAATAATAGTTTTACATTATACTTATTTGTCAATATATTCAGCTAACACAATATCAAAACATAATTACACAGTACAAATGAAGTCATTTTCTAGCTATAAATAATGTTTAGGGTTTAACTCTTTTCTTATTGGCATTTAGCTTCCAATGAACACACTGAATTTACAAGTTCTCTGTGTGGTCTAATTCCTTTTCTGCTCAAAACAGTGCAGTGCCTCTGAAGATTTAACAATGTTTTCTTTACATATATATTTTAGAAATTGTAGCACACAAGTGCATGATGATTTACTTTAATTCTGAAAAGATCTACCATGTCATTGGAAAGAAAATCACATTTCAGCTGTATTTCTATAACCACTTCCCATTTCTCTTAAAATACAGAATGGTTATTTTTATCCTTGTTGCCTTGATTAAATACAAAGAGATCTTTTATGTGTAAATTATACTGGGTGTAATATATTTTAGGAGTAAGAAATGCCAGTGTCCCTCCCATGTCTAGGAGTAATGCCTATACCTCCTACTGTGAACGCCTAATGCAGCCAAAATGAATTCAACACATACATGTCTTTCAAAGACATGTCAAAGCAATTGTGGTTGAAAATTTTATGATGTATAAAAACAAAATCTGTGCCGTTAGAAATAAAATCATATGACATAATGTATTCAATTTTTATATATTTTTTTCCATTTCTTTGAATACAGCAATCCAGTGGTAGTCAGTTTAACGATACTGACTACCACGATAGCGACTACAACGACATGGCAATTCTGAAGACTACTACCCCTACATGAAAAAAAAAACGACTTAACATGACACCGATGAAGTGATGTGACGGCCCAATGTGTTGCCGTCTGAGAAAAATGACGTCACGTCAAAACGAGACTCCTCTTAATGCGGCAATGAAGGGACCCGGCTGCCATTCATCCAATGTAAGTATTATTTTAGGAGTTAGGAGTTAGGGTTAGGGTTAGGATTAACCTTACCTTTAAGTCGGGTCTGTCCATCAGTGCTTTAAGAGGAGGCGTTTTGACATGACATCATCTTCTTCAGTCGGCAAAACACATCGGGTTGTCACATCATTTCATCTTTATCATGGTAAGTCGTTTTCTTTCGGGTATTAGTCTTCAGAATTGCCATGTCATTGTAGTCGCTGTCAGGGTAGTCAGTATCGTCAAAGGTACTACACCCCAGCAATCGGTATGATAATTGTACCTGCAACCAAGTCACCATTAGCTCTTATTTCTATCTGCTCTGTCCATCACTGTAATCATTTTAACTAATGTAAACAGTAGAGAAATTAGTGTATTATTAAGGTCTGGATTTGTGGTAAGGCCCCTGGGCAGAGTAAGCATTTCAGGGTGTACTAAGTGATGACTATTTTCTGTCTTAAATTCTGCTGAGAGGCCAACATTCTTGGTTAACTCAAACATACATTGCAGACCAATACAAAGCTCTTACTGGGCCTATCTACATACTGAAACATGGTGATATTGGAGAGGAGGAAATTAGAGCTTTATAATAGGACTGTTTAGAGAGTGATGCATCATAAATTTAAGAGGAGAGAATTAACTTAAAGTGAAGGAAATCAGCATGAGAGCATTACCTTATCCAGAGTCACTCCATGAAGATATGGGGAAAGCTTGGAGTGCCATGGTTGAGCCAGGGACCAATGAAGATTGATAGTGACATGTGGGGGAACAGAGTAGTGCACGTTTTAGAGCTTTTGCACTTTTTTGTAGAGCACTTGGGTTTGAAAGCATGTTTTTCAGGCTTTTAATAAAAAAAACAAAAAACAGTGGTAAGGATGTGATGGAAGGATGTGAGGTAAGAGCAGTGGTAAGGATGTGATTGTAGAAGAAGATAGCTTGATTGGAGCAAGAAGGACTGGTGATGAGGGATAGGATTGAGACAAATGTGGAGGAGAAAGTAGTAGAAACAATGGCATCCAGATTATGCCTCGGTACTTCCCGCTTCCTTGGATCTGACGATGAAGCAAAACGTCATTGCTGCATCGTCTGATCTCGTGGGTTTTGGATTACATAAGACCTTCCCTCCCCAGGAGATTTGGCGCCATTGCTCACAAAGACACTGGTGGTGTAGCACCGTTCTTATCACTCTCTCATTATCTGACAGCGTTGTTCACAAAAATACTGACTCGCAGTGTGTACTTAACTTAGTAGTCATTTGCTATAAAAAGCAATTATTTTCTACTTTTTCAAATTGCACGCTGTTCTAGTGTGTGTATCTGACAGTGTTGTTCACATAAATCAGTGACTCGCGGTGTGTATTCTACTCGGTTGTCATTTGCTGAAAAAAGCAATGATTCTCTATTTCAGACAAATTGTGTGCCGTAGTGTATCTGACTGCATTTTTCACATAAATCACTGACTCGCAGTGTGTTCTCTACTCAGTTGTGTATTAATTTGTCATTTGCAGAAAAAGTTTTTAAAAAATGTGACTTTTTGGACAAATTGTGTTTGTTCATCGATATAGATCATGATCAGTCGACAGAAGAGCAGGAGCACCAACCAGCTGCTGGCACCAGTCAGAATGATACTAGCCCTTCAATGTCATCTACTAAAGCCTATGCTCAAGGGCATAGTGGGTTTAAGTCAAGGAAACAGAAATTCAAAAACAAGCTTTTACATTGGTTAAGAAAAAAACATCTCTATTAAAGGGAAAGTTTACTGCAGAAAAACATAAAATTGCCAACATGCTATTCTACACAAGCAGTGGCATGGAAAGATTAAGGCCTTCCCCTTTATTTATGAGTAATAGTTCTGCAACTGACAGTGAGGCATCTTCTGTCTGTCTGTCATGATGATGTAAGACCTTGTCATTCACAGTCTAGAAGAGGTGCCAAAAAAATTACATTCATTAAATCGTTGCGGAAAAAAAACAGTAAGGCAGTAGAACAAACTGTGTGTACGGGAATTATTATTATTATTATCGTTTATTTGTAAGGCGCCACATGGTTTCCGCAGCGCCGTACACAGTACAAACAGTAGACCATACAGGGCAAAACAGTACAGAACATTAAACATAAAATACCAATACTTCGTAAACTCCGGGCAGGCAAATACAGTAGAGACGGAGTGGAAGAACAGGTATGGATACAGGGGGAAAGAGGGCCCTGCTCATACAAGCTTACATCCTAAGGGGGGGTGGACAGAATCAGGCACAGAAGGGAGCCAGTGAGGCAAAGGGGGGAACCGAAGAGATGAGAGGTTAAGTGGATGGTTGGTAGGCCTTAAGAAACAGGTGAGTTTTAAGTGCCCGTTTGAAGGAGCACAGGTTGGGTGAGAGACGGATGGAGCGAGGGAGGTCGTTCCAGTGAAGGGGGGCAGCACGGGAGAAGTCCTGGATTCTAGAGTGGGAAGAGGTGATCAGAGTGGAGGAGAGTCGGCGATCATTGGCTGAGCGCAGGGAGCGGGCAGGAGTGTGAATGGAGAGGAGGTTAGAGATATAAGGGGCAGTAGACTGGGAGAGAGCCTTGTAAGTGGTGGTAAGGAGTTTGAAAAGGATTCTATAGGGGAAGGGGAGCCAGTGTAAGGCAAGGCAGAGAGGGGAGGCAGAGGAGGAGCGGCGTGAGAGGAAGATAAGTCTCGCAGCCGCATTGAGTATAGAGCGGAGGGGGGCGAGGTGGGAGCAGGGGAGGCCAGTTAGGAGGAGGTTGCAGTAGTCGAGGCGGGAGATGATGAGAGCATGGATGATAGTTTTGGTGGCCTCTTGAGAGAGGAAGGGACGGATGCGGGCAATGTTACGGAGTTGGAAGCAACAGGCTTGGGCGAGGGATTGGATGTGGCGGGCAAAAGAGAGAGAGGAGTCAAGAGTGACTCCCAGGCAGCAGAGTTGGGTGACAGAGGAGATAGTGGAGTTGTTAACAACAATGGAGAGGTCGTGGTGGGAAGGGAATCTGGGTGGGGGAAAGACAATGAGTTCAGTTTTGGAGATGTTAATTTTAAGAAAGCGTGAGGACATCCAGGAGGAGATGGCTGAGAGGCAGTTACAGGAGAGAGGAGGGAGGAGGAAAGATTAGGAGAAGAGATGTATGGTTGAATATCATCAGCATATAGGTGATACTGAAGACCGAATGAGGAGATGAGAGCCCCAAGTGAGGAAGTATACAGTGAAAAGAGTAAAGGGCCAAGAACAGAGCCCTGAGGGACTCCTACAGGGAGAGGGGAGGGGGTGGAGGAAGAACCAGACGTGGATACAGAAAAGGAGCGGTTAGCAAGATATGAAGTGAACTAGGCATGGACAGGACCAGAGGCCGAGAGAGAGAAGAGTTTGCAGCAGGAGGGGATGGTCCACAGTGTCGAAGGCCGCAGAGAGGTCAAGGAGGATAAGTATAGAAAAGTGACCCTTGGATTTGGCTGATAGGAGATCATTAGTGACTTTAGCCAGGGCTGTTTCGGTGGAGTGGAGGGGGCGGTAGCCGGATTGGAGAGAGTCAAGGAGGGAGTTGTCAGAGAGGTGCCTGGTGAGGCGGCAGCAGACAATCCGCTCAAGTAGTTTGGAGGCATATGGGAGAAGAGAGATAGGGCGGTAGTTTGCAAGAGAGGTGGGGTCAAGATTGGGTTTCTTGAGGATAGGGGAGATAAGAGCGTGTTTGAATGAGGATGGGACAACGCCAGAGGAGAGTGATAGGTTGAAGAGGTGTGCGAGGTAAGAGCAGGCGTAGGAGAGAGAGAGCGAAGGAGGTGGGAGAGGATGGGATCAAGAGGACAGGTAGAGGGTGGAGAGGAAAGAATAAGGGAGCGAACTTCTTCACCTGATGTAGGGATGAAGGAGCACCAGAGCCGGTTGATAGGGGGAGGTGAAGCGGTGAGGGTGGCGGGAGAGGGATGGGAGGAGGAGATGTTCTGTCTGATGGCTTCAATTTTGGAAGAGAAAAAGGAGGCGAAGTCAGACGCAGAGAGGGAAGGCGGGACAGTGGGAGGGGGGGGAGAGGAGGGAGTTGAATGTGGCAAAGAGGCGGCGGGGTTTGGAGGACTGAGAAGAGATAAGGGACTTAAAGAGGGATTGTTTAGCAAGGGACAGGGCAGAGCAGAAGGAGGAGAGAATAAATTTGAAGTGAAGGAAGTCGGCTAGGGAACGAGATTTCCTCCAGAGGCGTTCGGCTGTGCGAAAGCACTTTTGGAGGGAGCGGGTGAGTTTGGAGTGCCAGGGTTGGGGAATAAGGCAACGACGGCGGATAGAAGAGGTCGGGGCAACGGTGTCCAGGGCAGTAGTGAGGGATTGGTTATAGAGAGAGGACGCCTGGTCAGGGCAGGCCAGAGAGGGGAGGGGTGATAGGAGAGTTTCAAGAGAGGAGGAGAAGGAGATGGGGTCGATGGCATCAGGATTGAGCCTGGTGAGGGTGGCTTTAGGCAATGTGGGAGCAGGGTAGGAGGACATAGTGAAGGAGAGGAGATGGTGGTCGGAGAGTGGGAAGGGAGAGTTGGAGAAGTCAGAGAGATCACAGAGGTGAGAGAAGACAAGGTCGAGGGAGTGACCAAGACAGTGGGTGGGGGAGGAGGTCCACTGTGTGAGGCCAAGGGAGGAGGAAAGGGTGAGAAGTTTGATGGTGGCAGGTTCAGAACAGTTGTCAATAGGGATGTTGAAGTCGCCCAGTATAATGGAGGGCAGTTCAGAGGAAAGATAGTGGGGGAGCCAGGCGGCAAAGTTGTCAAGAAAAATAGAGGTGGGGCCAGGGGGACGGTAGATGACAGAGACACGGAGGTGGATGGGGGAGAAGAGCCGAATGGAGTGGACTTCAAAGAGGAGAAGGAGAGTGAAGGTAAAGTGGGTATGACCCGAAAAGTGCAGTTAGGGGATAGGAGGAAGCCCACTCCACCTCCTGGACGCTCGTCTGGTCTGGTGGAGTGGGTGAAAGAAAGGCCCCCATAGGAGAGAGCAGCAGGGGAGGCAGTATCAGAAGAAGTGAGCCAGGTTTCGGTTATGGCAAGGAGATTAAGAGAGTTGGAGATGAAGAGGTCATGGATGGAGGACAGTTTATTACGGACAGACCTGGAGTTCCAGAGGGCACACGAAAAAGGGAGGGAAGGAACAGGGGAGATATGGATGAGATTGTCAGGGTTGATGGAGCGTGGGGGGGTGAGAGCTGGGACAGAGAGATTTGGGCCCATGGCGGGGGCTGTGGGAGAGGATGGGTATAGGAAAGGAGCAAGGCGGCATGATGAGAGACAGGGGAATAAGAAAACAGCCAGAGGAAGCAGGGGAGGTGTGAGGACGTAACACAGAGGAGAGGGCAGCAATAGGGAGTCCAAAGTGGAGCAGACCAAATTAGAAGTTAGGTTCTATACGGACTGTCGAACAGAGTGAAACAGTGAGTGGGACAGAAGAAGCTATAGGACCGAGTAGAACAGAAAGGCAGTGGTAGAGACAGTATGGAGTCCAGTAGACATTCAAATAAAATTAAAGTAAAGTAAAATAAAATAAACCACAATAAGATAAAATACAATAGAATAAGCTATTCAGGCAAGAATAAGCTATGGAGTCCTGTATGACTGGAGTCCAGTAGACATTCAAATAAAATTGAAGTCAAGTAAAATAAAATAAAACACAATAAGATAAAATACAATAGAATAAGCTATTCAGGCAAGAATAAGCTATTCAGGCACGATGTGAGATCCGGAGAGACACAGAGAAAATGTAGGTCCCGAGTCCAGGTGACCAAAGGTCAGGGAGGCCAGAGGTGAGGAAGGTCCAGGGAGGAGAGCCAAGAGTTCAGGAGGGCCAAAAGGGACAAAGGCGGGTCCAGAGTTCAGGAGGGCCAGACGGACTAGGTTGGTCCAGAGTTCAGGAGGGCCAAAAGGACTAGGTGCGTCCAGAGTTCAGGAGAGCCAAAAGGACTAGGTGGGTCCAGAGTTCAGGAGGGCCAAAAAGGACTAGGTGGGTCTAGCGTTCAGGTGGGCCAGAGTACCGGTGGGCCAAAAAAGACTAGGTGGGTCCAGAGTTAGGAGGGCCAAAAAGGACTAGGTGGGTCGAGCGTTCAGGTGAGCCAGAGTACCAGTTTGCCAAAAAGGACTAGGTGGGTCAGAGAGCAGGTGGGCCAGAAGGATCCAGAGTACAGGTGGGGCCGAATGGACTAGGTAGGGGCCTTAGGTTTGGGAAACTAGTGGCGGCATGAGTGTCTATGTGAGGACCAAGGCCAGGGGGAGAGGGGTTGTGTACAGATGAAACCAGGGAGGGAGGGAGGCTGTGAGAGGGCTAGTGGTGGGGGCAATGAGCAGAGTCCCAGTGGGAGAATGAGAGGAGACCCAGCAGAGGCTGACTAACTACCGACTAACCAGGGGAGAGAAGGCAACGTGGAGGCATCAGATCTGCAGCTGGAGGTGGCCGCAGGGCAGGAGCAGAGCAGCGAGGAGAGCGGCTTCCATGGGGCAGCCGGAGACAGCAGGAGACGGCATCTGGAGGTGCAGGCCACAGGCGGTGAGGGATGGCAGCATGGAGGCTGGAGACATCATCTGGAGCAGGAGGACACGCGCGGTGAGCGATGGCCGCATGGAGGCTGGAGACAGCGTGGAGACCAGAGACGGCGTCAGGACTGTAGCAGCGGGAGACAGCAGACCGGAGCAGTGGGACCACAGGCAGACCGGAGAGGAGACCAGACGGGGCAGAGTGGAGGTTACAGGCAGCATCAGCGTCAGGACCTGAGCCGGAGCTGCACGTAGGATCAGCAGCGTGTATGATGACGTCTGCAGGGAGAGAAAGGAGCAGCGGACGGCATCAGGGTCAGCAGAGCGGGAACGGAGGCAGCACAACAGCAGGAGATCCAGGTAAGATTCCCCAGGATTAGGCCACGTGTAGAGCAGATGAGGTCCCGGTGGTATTAGTAGTCCGGGTGGAAGTAGTAGTCTGTGTGGTTCCATGCGTTTAGTAGCGGAAGGTAAGGCCCAAGCCACGGGATAGAGTAGAGGTGGCGGCCGGGGAGCGGGCACCCGAGAGGAAGGTAGCAAACATCCTGGGCAAGTAGCAGTAGGCAGCAGCGGGCACTAGGAAGCATCTCCGGTGGAGTGAAACTGCGAGCCCAGAGAGGGATGCAGTTGGGGTCCGGCGGAGAGCAGGCAGATAGCCTATTGAATGTCACAATTCCCTGAGGAGAGTCTATCCACAAGCACTATGTGTGAGCCTGACCTTTCTGATTCTGTACTCATAAAGAAGCCTCCTTTCACCATTTCTGCAAATATGTGGATGAGCAGCGTAAGTATAGCTGGTCATATAGAAATTGGGGATGCCACTTCAGATTTGCAACAGGATGAGGGGAATAATTGTGTAGCTGACGACGGCGCTAATAAGGATATTAATGATGAGGATGTTGTTTGTTTAAGTCATGCAACAGTGGAAGCAGTTCTTGCCAGTGATAAGAAGAAGGTGTCACTCACCGGACCGTGAGTGCCTCTTCCCGGACATTTAGGAACCGTGGCCGTCCACCATCCTGAGGGTCTGCGCATGCGCAGCCCTTTTCTATACTTCAGTGTATACCCCTTTAACTTAATTGGCAGATCAGGCAACCTCCCTATATTAAGCACCTGTGGTCACTACCACGTTGCCTGATCTTGGAGTCTCATTCCTCATGAGTCTCTGAAGGTGTTCCTGTATTACTTGTGTATTCAGTGCTGCTGATTCCTGTGGTTTCCAAACCACTTCTACTACTGTGGTTCCATACCACTTCTACCATCAACTTTATCATCATGACTGTTTGCTGATTCCTATCCGCTGCCTCCGTGCACTACAGTCTTCTACACCACTTCAACGTTATTTTATATCAATGTGACTGTTTGCTCATTGCTATTCGCTGCCTCCGTGCACTCCAGCTTTTACCTCACTCACCTGCTTCTCATCAAGTCTGTTTGCTGATTTCTATCCGCTGCCTCTGTGCACTACAGTCTCCTGCTTGCAACTCGCCTGTGTTCAACATCGTGACTGCCAGCTGACTACTATCCGCTGCCTCTGTGCACTACAGTCTCCTGCTTGCAACTCGCCTGTGTTTAACATCGTGACTGCCAGCTGACTACTATCCGCTGCCTCTGTGCACTACAGTCTCCTGCTTGCAACTCGCCTGTGTTCAACATCGTGACTGCCAGCTGATTACTATCCGCTGCCTCCGTGCACTACACTCTCATCTCATCTTTGCTGTGACTTCCTCGAGACTGCCGCTTTTCATTACCATCTGCTACACTTCGTGATCTACAGCTCCGGCCCTGCGCTGCACTCCTGTTTCCCATCGCTGTTGGTTCCTGTGGTTGCTACTGGTTACCTCCGTGTGCCGCTGAGTCCTGCCGCTGTGGTCAGCGCTATCGTCCATCTCCTGCTGATCCACTCTCCACGCCTTCACGTGTTTCACTGGCCTCTACCCTCCTGTCAGCATTGGATTTGTATCTCTTCTACTACCCTCTGCTGGATCATCTCCATTCTCCTGGGTTTCCTATGAGTCCAGTTCCACGTGTTGCTGACTCCTGTGGATTCGTGTCCCTGTCGGTCTACTCACCTGTGCGCTGCACCTGCTAGACCGCTGCTTCTCCTATCCAGGGACTTCCTATCCAGTCGGCCTCCAGCCGCTCAGGTACCGCTGCAATCCCATCTGACTGCTACTGCTGAACCACGGTATGCATACTTCTCATTGACTGTGCTGTGTATTGCATATCTTGCTGGACTGTGTTTGGTTCTCTCTGGAGTCTGCTATCCGCTGAGTCTATTGCCATCATTGACTGTGTTATCATTGTGCTGGACTACTTCAAGAGACTTTCTAGATTGCAGACCTGATCAGTCATTTACATATATATATACCTATATTGTGCATATTACTGTGGATCGTGTATAAGGTGCCTGTGTATATCCTGTGTTGCAGTCTTCCCCCGTGCACCTCCTCACATATATATGCAGTGGTACAACTTGCTGATGTCAGACCACTGATCCCTGTTTCCGGTATCACCTGTTCCATTATCCTCTCACAGAGCAGTGGTACAACTTGCTACCGCAGACCACTGACTACCTGGATACCTCCACTTGGATTCCATTCCTTCACTCAGACAGCGGTACAACTTGCTACCCGCAGACCGCTGACTCTCATCACCTCCTTGTTTCTGTTGGACATTCCACCTCACTATAGCAGTGGTACAACTTGCTATCGCAGACCACTGACTACCTTCACGTGTCCTTGTCCATACAGTTCCTTGTGTATCATTACCTCATTATTACCAGTGTTGCTAGTCATAGACTTTCCTGAGCATCTCATCGGCCATCATTTCATGTTCCGTGATCACCCAGCTACCAGAGTACCCTATTACCATCTACATTGCTCTGGTAAGCCTACCATCTGGTGATCCCTGGGTAAAGACTCCTAGTGCCCGTGACAGTAAGATCAGGCCATGACAGACCCAGATGTGGAACCTACCGCCAAAGAGATGCTGCAACATCTGGTTAGCCGTGTGGAGCAACAGGATGCCCGCCAACAGCTGTTACTTCAGTGTTATCAGTCATTAACCTCCCAAGGTACATCTGGACAGACTGTGACAGCTACTACTGAAGCTCCTGTGCTTTCCTCCGTTTCCCCATTGCCATCCCAGGTGTCTATAGCTTCCACGCTTCACCTGCCTACTCCGTCAAAGTACGATGGAGACCCCAAAACTTGTAGGGGTTTCCTTAACCAATGTTCAGTCCATTTTGAGCTCCAACCTCAAAATTTTTCTACCCATCGTTCCAGAGTGGCCTATCTTATCTCTTTGTTTTCAGGACAAGCCCTGGCTTGGGCCTCCCCTCTGTGGGAGAGGAACGATCCAATATTACAAGATAGTGCCAAATTCATTTCTACATTCCGAAGTGTGTTCGATGAACCAGGTCGTGTGACCTCCGCTGCTTCCAGCATCCTCCGTCTGCGACAAGGATCTCATACTGTAGGCCAGTACGTCATTCAATTTAGGATCTTAGCCTCTGAACTTCAGTGGAACACTGAAGCCCTAGTTGCCGCCTTCTGGCAGGGGCTTTCCGATAAAATTAAAGATGCACTGACTACCCAAGAGCTTCCTTCGTCACTTGAAGATTTGATCTCTCTATGCCATCGTGTTGATATGAGATTTCGTGAAAGAGAGGCTGAGAAAACGACTTCTGCTAAAGCACCTTTTCGCTCTAACCCTCAATTTCGTCCAGTGTCACCCGCTGTGATTCCCATGGAGATTGGACGTTCCAAGTTATCTTCTGAGGAGAGGAAACGAAGAGTCAAGAATAGACTCTGTATCTATTGTGCTGATTCCACTCATGTCCTCAGCTCCTGCCCTAAGAGATCGGGAAATGCCAGGCCCTAACTAGTTCTGGAGAGGTGAAGTTAGGGTCCCTGGAGTCCTCTCCATCGTCTATGAAATCTAAAGTCTGCGCTTTTGATGTGACTATTTCCTTTGCTACCAAGACCTTTGAGTCACAGGCATTGATTGATTCCGGAGCAGCAGGAAATTTTATTTCCAAATCGTTAGTTAATCAATGGTCTCTACCAATGATTACCTTAAAAACTCCCATTACTGTGACGGCTATCGATGGATCACGTCTCATCAACGGTCTCATCACCCAGAGTACGTCTCCAGTAACCCTTCAGATTGGTGCTCTGCATCATGAAGAGATATCGTTTTTAATTCTTCCTGTTACGACAAGTCCGATTGTCCTAGGCCTTCCATGGCTTCAGTGTCATTCTCCCCAGATTGACTGGCGCACCCCTCAAGTCACGTCTTGGGGGCCTGAATGTCACCATCATTGCCTTTCCCAAGTCATTCCTCTCAAGGTACAGCAAGCTTCCATTTCAGCTATTTCACCGGGACTCCCTCCTCAATATGCTTCATTTACCGATGTTTTTGATAAAGCTCAGTCTGAACGTCTTCCTCCTCATCGTTCTTGGGATTGTCCGATTGATCTTCTTCCTGGCAAGACTCCTCCCAGAGGCCGGGTCTATCCACTCTCGTTACCTGAAACTCAAGCTACATCTGAATATATACGGGAGAACCTCCAGCGTGGGTTCATTCGACCTTCCACCTCGCCCGCTGGAGCTGGGTTCTTCTTTGTCAAAAAGAAGGATGGATCATTACGCCCTTGTATAGATTTTCGTGGACTCAATGCCATTACTATCAAGAACCGGTATCCCATTCCGTTGATCACTGAGCTATTTGACCGCATTAAGGGAGCCCGTATTTTTACTAAGTTGGATCTTCGTGGTGCTTACAATTTAATCAGAATCCGTTCCGGTGACGAATGGAAGACGGCGTTTAACACCAGAGACGGGCATTACGAATATCTGGTAATGCCTTTCGGGCTATGTAATGCCCCCGCTGTTTTTCAGGGCTTCATCAATGAGATTTTTCGGGACTTATTATATGTATGTGTCGTCGTCTACCTGGACGACATATTGATTTTTTCACAGGACCTGCCTTCTCACCACCAACATGTGGCAGAAGTCCTCTCCAGGCTACGGAAAAATTCATTGTTCTGTAAATTAGAAAAATGTTCATTCGAATTACCCCAGATTCCATTCTTGGGGTATATTGTTTCCGGAGTTGGTCTGAAGATGGATCCTGACAAAGTAAATGCTGTACTACATTGGCCCCAGCCAACTACTCTTCGTGCCATCCAGCGTTTTTTAGGTTTTGCCAATTACTATAGACGCTTCATTCAAGACTTTTCTTCCATTGCATCTCCTATTGTGGCCCTGACTCGTAAAGGGGCTAATCCTAAGCAATGGTCTACTGAGGCTATTCAAGCCTTTCAAACATTAAAAGAGTCCTTCTCTTCGGCTCCAATCCTTCGTCAGCCTGATGTGACACTCCCTTTTTTCCTAGAAGTAGATGCCTCTAATGTGGGCTTAGGAGCTATTCTCTCCCAACGCTCGGAACAGCAAAAATTCCACCCTTGTGCCTTCTATTCTCGGGGTCTCCTACCCGCAGAGAAGAATTATACCATCGGAGACAAGGAATTACTGGCTATCAAAGCCGCATTAGAGGAATGGAGATACTTGTTGGAGGGAGCTCGCCATCCGGTGACGATCTTCACGGATCATAAGAACTTGTCATATCTCCAGTCTGCCCAATGCTTGAACCCTCGTCAAGCAAGATGGTCTCTTTTCTTTTCCCGTTTTGAATTAATAATTACCTTCAAACCAGCTGCCAAGAACAAAAAAGCTGATGCCTTATCTAGAGCCTTTGCTACGTCCTCTGATATAGAAGAGGTTTCCAACCATACCATTCTAGACCCCAAATGTATCTCACTGGCTGCTTCATCCACCAAAACGCTACCATTTGGGAAGACCCTCGTGCCTCCTACTCTAAGGAGGAAAATCCTTTCGTGGTTCCATGCCTCTCGTTTTTCTGGACACGCCGGTGAACACAAGACTTTTGAGATCCTCTCTCGAAGTTACTGGTGGCCTTCAATGAGGAGAGACGTCAAAGAGTTCATTGCTTCCTGTGAATTATGTTCGCAATTCAAATCCTCCCGCAGAACCCCAGCAGGGTTTCTGCGACCACTACCCATTCCGTCCAAACCATGGACCCATATTAGTATGGATTTCGTTACTGACTTACCACCTAGTAAGAACCATAACACTATTTGGGTCGTAGTGGACAGATTTTCGAAGATGGCTCATTTCATCCCTCTGTCTGGTTTGCCTTCCTCGTCTATCCTGGCTGAACATTTCATTAAAGAGATCTTCCGTATCCATGGATGTCCATCTGAGATTGTGTCTGATAGAGGAGTACAATTCGTGTCCAGATTCTGGCGAGCCCTTTGTAAAACCTTGGGCATACGATTAGCACTCTCATCTTCTTACCATCCACAATCCAATGGACAAACCGAACGTGTCAATCAAGATCTTGAGACTTTTATAAGGATATTTTCATCAGCCAATCAAGACAACTGGGTAGAGTTACTCCCTTGGGCTGAGTTCGCCCATAACAACATGTACCATGAGTCATCATCCAAAACTCCATTCTTTGTGGTCTACGGTCACCATCCGTCTTTTCCGGAATTTCCTGCCCTCCCGCCCACCCAAGTTCCTGCGGTGGAGACTGTTTGTCAGACCTTTAAAAATATCTGGTCTCAGGTTAGAACCTGTTTGAAGAAGACATCTGTCAAATATAAATCTTTCGCTGATAAGAAGAGGCGGGCTATTCCACCACTAAAAATTGGAGATCGTGTCTGGTTATCCACAAAAAATATTCGTTTGAAGGTTCCATCCATGAAATTCGCCCCTCGTTTTATTGGTCCATATAGGATCATTCAAGTTATCAATCCAGTATGTGTGAAACTCCTTCTTCCTAAGAGTCTTCGGATTTCTAATGCCTTCCATGTATCTTTGCTCAAACCTCTTATTATCAACCGTTTTTCAACTCCTCCCTCAGCTCCGCAGCCAGTTCAAGTCCATCAGGAGGAGGATTTTGAGATTACCGAGGTACTAGATGCAAAAATTTCGCGAGGAGTCCTTCACTTCCTCGTTCATTGGAAGGGCTTTGGTCCTGAGGAGCGCTCTTGGATCAAAGCTGAAGATCTTAATGCTCCTGCCCTTTTGAAGAAGTTTTACTCCAAAAATCCGGACAAGCCCGGTTCCAGGCGTTCTGTGCCCACCTTTAAAAGGGGGGGTACTGTCACTCACCGGACCGTGAGTGCCTCTTCCCGGACATTTAGGAACCGTGGCCGTCCACCATCCTGAGGGTCTGCGCATGCGCAGCCCTTTTCTATACTTCAGTGTATACCCCTTTAACTTAATTGGCAGATCAGGCAACCTCCCTATATTAAGCACCTGTGGTCACTACCACGTTGCCTGATCTTGGAGTCTCATTCCTCATGAGTCTCTGAAGGTGTTCCTGTATTACTTGTGTATTCAGTGCTGCTGATTCCTGTGGTTTCCAAACCACTTCTACTACTGTGGTTCCATACCACTTCTACCATCAACTTTATCATCATGACTGTTTGCTGATTCCTATCCGCTGCCTCCGTGCACTACAGTCTTCTACACCACTTCAACGTTATTTTATATCAATGTGACTGTTTGCTCATTGCTATTCGCTGCCTCCGTGCACTCCAGCTTTTACCTCACTCACCTGCTTCTCATCAAGTCTGTTTGCTGATTTCTATCCGCTGCCTCTGTGCACTACAGTCTCCTGCTTGCAACTCGCCTGTGTTCAACATCGTGACTGCCAGCTGACTACTATCCGCTGCCTCTGTGCACTACAGTCTCCTGCTTGCAACTCGCCTGTGTTTAACATCGTGACTGCCAGCTGACTACTATCCGCTGCCTCTGTGCACTACAGTCTCCTGCTTGCAACTCGCCTGTGTTCAACATCGTGACTGCCAGCTGATTACTATCCGCTGCCTCCGTGCACTACACTCTCATCTCATCTTTGCTGTGACTTCCTCGAGACTGCCGCTTTTCATTACCATCTGCTACACTTCGTGATCTACAGCTCCGGCCCTGCGCTGCACTCCTGTTTCCCATCGCTGTTGGTTCCTGTGGTTGCTACTGGTTACCTCCGTGTGCCGCTGAGTCCTGCCGCTGTGGTCAGCGCTATCGTCCATCTCCTGCTGATCCACTCTCCACGCCTTCACGTGTTCCACTGGCCTCTACCCTCCTGTCAGCATTGGATTTGTATCTCTTCTACTACCCTCTGCTGGATCATCTCCATTCTCCTGGGTTTCCTATGAGTCCAGTTCCACGTGTTGCTGACTCCTGTGGATTCGTGTCCCTGTCGGTCTACTCACCTGTGCGCTGCACCTGCTAGACCGCTGCTTCTCCTATCCAGGGACTTCCTATCCAGTCGGCCTCCAGCCGCTCAGGTACCGCTGCAATCCCATCTGACTGCTACTGCTGAACCACGGTATGCATACTTCTCATTGACTGTGCTGTGTATTGCATATCTTGCTGGACTGTGTTTGGTTCTCTCTGGAGTCTGCTATCCGCTGAGTCTATTGCCATCATTGACTGTGTTATCATTGTGCTGGACTACTTCAAGAGACTTTCTAGATTGCAGACCTGATCAGTCATTTACATATATATATACCTATATTGTGCATATTACTGTGGATCGTGTATAAGGTGCCTGTGTATATCCTGTGTTGCAGTCTTCCCCCGTGCACCTCCTCACATATATATGCAGTGGTACAACTTGCTGATGTCAGACCACTGATCCCTGTTTCCGGTATCACCTGTTCCATTATCCTCTCACAGAGCAGTGGTACAACTTGCTACCGCAGACCACTGACTACCTGGATACCTCCACTTGGATTCCATTCCTTCACTCAGACAGCGGTACAACTTGCTACCCGCAGACCGCTGACTCTCATCACCTCCTTGTTTCTGTTGGACATTCCACCTCACTATAGCAGTGGTACAACTTGCTATCGCAGACCACTGACTACCTTCACGTGTCCTTGTCCATACAGTTCCTTGTGTATCATTACCTCATTATTACCAGTGTTGCTAGTCATAGACTTTCCTGAGCATCTCATCGGCCATCATTTCATGTTCCGTGATCACCCAGCTACCAGAGTACCCTATTACCATCTACATTGCTCTGGTAAGCCTACCATCTGGTGATCCCTGGGTAAAGACTCCTAGTGCCCGTGACAGAAGGCCATTGTCATGCCTGGGCATAAGACCAAAAAATCCACCTCTAATGTGTGGAATTATTTTTATTTAAATCTCGACAACAGTTGTCTAGCCATTTGTATCATTTGTAAAGCCACAGTCAGTAGAGATAGTTACCTTAACCATCTAGGAAACTTATTCATTTTACGCCTTTTGAAGTGAGTTGATGGCAAGCCTTTGGGAAAATCAAAAACTTATGCTAAAAAAATAAAACAAGCAGTCCAGCATCAGCTAGCTCCTTTCTCTCAGCTAGATCCCAGCACCTGCAATCTATACCCCTAACACCTTCATCATCAATATCCTTACTAGTGATCAGAGTTAGTCCTGCATCCAAGTTGCTAAGGCTAGATGACTCATCCCCTATCCAGGATTCCTCAGAAGACTCCTTGACCATTAGGCTTGCTGCTTCTGCTGCTGCTGGGGGTGGATCTTCATCCTAGAAGCAGACCAAGAAGAGGACTACTAGTAGTTTAATAAAAACAATTGACTGTTAAACAATCCTTTGCAAGAGGAAGCAAGTATGACAGCTGTTACCCAGTTGCACAGCTGATCACAGGCACCATGGCAACTATGCTAGTATTAGATCTGCGTACCATATCCACCATTAATGCAGCAGGTTTTAGACAGTTAATTGAATTCCTATGTCCCCGTTATCAAATTCCATCTCGACACCATTTTAATAGACAAGCAATTCCTCACGTATTCCAGGAGGTTACAAAAAAAAAACTAATTATTGGGAAAAATGCCATTCTACCCAATGTACTCTTAACCACATATATGTGGACAAGCGGAACTGGGCAAACTAAAGATTATATGACTGTGACAGCCCACTGGGTTGGTGATTTGCCTTCTACAGCAGGAACAGCAGCAGCATCTAACAAATAACACCAGATCTTTCACCTGCAGGCTACTCTGTTTATCACCTGCTTCACTAAGAGGCATACCACTGACATTACTGTTAGAAATACTTCTTGGACTTTCAGTCATAATTGACTGGAAATTAATGTTATTGAGGTTAATAATAAAATGTAGGAACAAAAAAAAGAGCCAAATTACGTGATTTTAGCATTTTTAGCAATTTTGCAAAAAATACAGATCCAAAATGAAAACCAAAACATATGGGGACGGTTTGGGCAAAACCAAAACCAGAACTCAAAGTTCTAAAACTAAAACCAAAACCAAAACACGGGGGTCAGTGAACATCCCTACTTACTATGCTATATATATCTGCATATACACTTGTAACAAAGCACACTTTGAACAAATCCACACCTGCTAAACATTCTAAAACTGGCTAACACAGTCTAACAATGCTATCTATCTAGCTAGCTAGCTATCAGCCATATGAATGGACCACTATTGGGGCAAATTGACCTATTGGGGCATAAGGCATGCTCCAGGTAGCTGATGTAGCGGCTTAAAGAGCTATAGAACTCTACATATTTTGTTAACCAGCTGAATATATCTGCCACAAGTTGTTGTGACCCCACAGATAATTAGGAAGCTTCAAAGTCTCTGCTATCTGTCCTCGACATCATGCCCCTTTAGGCTGCAAGTGCAGCACTGACATACACAGCATTCACGAGGATGCTCTCTGGTCTCAGCGGTCACTAGAAGGATAAATACTAGTCAGATGGGGCTGGTAGATGTTAGTATATGATTATAGCTCTTTGACAACAAATTTCCATATATTTTATTGTCTATATTTGCCTGTACTAGGGGGTTGTTTTATTTGCCCATAATGGAGGGTTTTGTTTGAACTGTCTAATTTAGGGTTTGTTAACATTTAACATTATAATACAATTTTTTCACCGTTTCAATACAGGACTACAAGTTTCGAGAAGCTAGCCAACTGACAGCAAAGCTCCAGGAACAAGCAAGAGAGAACATCAGGTAGTCAACGCTGCAAGATCAGGTAAGAGAAAATGGCACAGTCTGTCTACATTTGAGTTCCATCAATATGTAGCTCCCTATGTGCAATATGATATTTTATTATGTTGGCAGAATGAAGTGTGTTTTATGTATTAATAAATATTTTATAATTTGATGATTAGTCACATAATTCTAATTTTATAATTATGAATATGAGCGCAAACTTTGGTGGTTGTTATTGGGGGAGGGCGGCTCCCAGTGTATTAGCCTAGGGTGACTGGAACCCTTAGTCAGTCCCTGGCATTAGCCCTTTCTGAAAAGCAGTGATCACTTCTGTAAATATTCCCTCTCCATCCCTTTATCTCATTTAAATAGTCATTTTTGCATATGGGTGCAATCTCAAAATAAAAAGCCCACAAATTAAAAAACTCCTCCAATCACATGGTGTAATCGTTTCGACTCCCACAAAACCAACCATTTTGGCCCACAACTCTATGCACTTATTGCATCCATATGTATCGTATGTTATAAAGATTCTCCAATGCGATCACTATGGTTACGCTGTTAGCACTAACACAAGCTTCTATCAGAATGCTCTGGTTTCCAAAGTCAGAGGGGAACAATTTATATACTGTACAGTTCTAAAAAGCAGTGACATCACAAAGATACACAATTACAGTTTTAAGCTCCACATCTGATGACCTCCCAAAAACTTAACCTGCCATTGGTTGATTCCTCTGGTCATTGTTCCATGAAGTGGCCAGGTGTCCTTCCTCAGGCTCCAGCCTCTAGATCTGTATAAACTGGTTCTTTTATGACATTTCTGGACTGGCTATTTGGTGTATGAAAAATGATATTATTTATAACAAGCATTCATAATGTGCGAACACTACATAAATAATACCGGAAAAGCAATGTAATTTAAATGTTGTAAACATTAATTAGCCTCTTTACCACTTTATATTTTATATTAAAAGATAGAAAATATGTTAAACATATTTAAAATGTTGCTACGATATTAATTATGTTGGGCATTAATCTCATCGCAACTGATTGTAGTGTAGAGAAATTATTAATTACCACCTTCGTCCAATTATTAAACTTCAACACACTTCTCTAAAAATTGGTTCAATTGGCTAAAATGTGTCACAAACTTGCATTGACATTACTGGACTGGACTATCGCTTGATCATAAATGAGCCTTAGTGATATTGATCAATTAATAAGTTCCACTTTTGTAGGCAATGTATTTTACAGAAAATGTTAAAATACCTCCCTTACTTTCTTGCACATTAAACTGGTGCAACCTTGCCCAATGATGATGATTTTTAGTCACTTCTGATTTGCTAGTTGCATTTTGATCCCTCCAACCAATAGCACTTTATAATAATATCATTATGGCTGTATTATATCAACTTGTGGCTGTCTATTCATATAGAAATTCCTATTTCAATTCGGATGACTACAGGATAGAAGATTTTGATTTGATTTTTAAAGGTAAAATAACAGGTGTTATAGTTGATTATATTTTATATTTAAGATGCAACTTTTACAATTATTAATAACAGTCAACACAATATTCTCTCTGGTGTATATGACAATTTGTTACATTATTATATTGTGTACATATGGGGTCTATGACTTTCATATTTACTACTAACACTGTCATGCCAAACATATGTTATTGTGAGGTGTATGCCTGGTGCAAATATTACTGTTTTTAGCTAGATGCAGCTTGAGTGGCATCCAACTCAACATATGCTAAATATGTAAGTTACTAAGTATGTTAGTATGCTATTTTTCTGTTACTCTTTAGCAACGCTGGGATTGTGAGCAAATGCATCCATTTTAACGTAGCCCCAATATGTACAGCTAAATCTTTTAATAGAGACTGATCAGGACAAGGCAGTGCAGCCCGTGCCTGCTTTTCAGAAAATGATGACTGAGAATGATGCAGAGGCTTCCCTAATAGGGTTTGAATTTGACACTAAATTTGCAAAATGGCAAGAGGAAAACCAGGCGTAAATAGAGGGTAAAAATCTTAGGTTCCCATAGGGTTTGCATTTTCCCCAGATCAAAGAGACTACGGGGTATATTTACTAAAATGCGGGTTTGAAAAAGTGGAGATGTTGCCTATAGCAACCAATCAGATTCTGGCTGTCATTTTGTAGAATGTACTAAATAAATGTTAACTAAAATATGATTGGCATGCCACAATATCTCAACAATGTATGTCCTTTCTTTTAAGAGTAAATATTTCATTGGTTTAATGATTTTCATTGGTTTAATGATTTTTCTTCATACCTTTCCAAGAGCCAGTCTGAAAAGCAAAATGAAATCTAAATAGTGAAACAACTAATTAGGCGTTAGTTAAATATACACTTGGCAAACCAATTACATATTGCAGCTAAACCAAGACATATTTGACTACAGTCCAGTTTTCAGAAATCTGGAAAGAAACTAGCAGCTTCTGTGAATAATATTATCTGAATATGCAACATTTTAATGCCCCATAAATAATTTTCCATATGTTCTACTGAATTTGTCAAAATAATAATTTATTTTCAACTGTTTCTTTTCTAAGGATTTGTAGAGAAATAACAACTAATTTGTTTTTTTTTCTCATTCAGCCATTCACTTTATATATACAATCGAATAAAGCTGAAAGGGCTATCTCATCTTTTCCTAAAATGTGAAGGGCTATACATGTATCATGCAGAAATACTACCTCCAAAAAAGGGACCTTATTCATACACATTGCTCTATGTATTGCTTCTTTATATATTATTTGTGAAATAAATAGTTATTTGTTTTTTTATTAAAACAGGTTTAGCATTCTTTATTTTATAGGTATGCATGGGCTATTAATATAATTGTGAGTGTGGGGGCTAGTGGGTTTTAGATATGAATTTATTGGTGGGGTGATGGTGGGGGCTATTTAAAGGTGGTTTCTATTCATTTCAGGTGCTGTGATGTGACAATTTAATGCTGGGATGGTTTGGGGCCTAATAATTGAAGATGGCACTGAATTTGGAGGGCTCTTTATTGAACGTGAAAACTTATTATTTAATGTGTCAGGGCTGTTTAGGGAGGGAAATTGTCGATTTATTAATTTGATGTCTGGTCTGGTTGGAATGAAAAAGTGTATTTATTCAATATTATTAATGTTCATTTAATGTCTGAACTGGTTGGGTGGAAATATATGTATTTATTACATGCAAACACATGCAAACACTATTATTTTAATTTAGGGTCTGTTAGGTGGGAAATATGTGTAATTATTTAATGTAAATACTAATAATTAAATTTTTGCGATAGTTGGGGGAATAAGTGTATTTATTAAATGGAAATACAATTAATTTAATATTGTGGCAGGTGAGGGGTGAATAGATGTATTTATTAAATGTTAAAACCAATAATTTAATGTTGGGGCAGATTTAGGAAATAAGTGTATTTAGCACTTCTGCCTCTCAGCACTGGGGTCATGAGTTCAATTCCCAAACATGGCCTTATCTGTGTGGAGTTTGTATGTTCTCCCCGTGTTTGCATGGGTTTCCTCCCACACTACAAAAGCATACTGGTAGGTTAATTGGCTGCTATTAAGTGAGTTCTATATACAGCGCTGCGGAATTAGTGGCGCTATATAAATAAATTATGATTATGGCTGGTTGTGGGGCAATAGCAGTATTTATTAAATGTAAATACTATTAATCTATTTTCTGGTCAGGTTTAGGGGAGAAATAGTTGTATTTATTAAACATTAATACGATTAATGGAATGTAAAGGTAGGTTTGGGGAAAATAAGTGTTTTTACTAAATTTAAATACAATTAATTCATTGTATGGCTTGATTGGTGGAAATAGGTGTATTTGTTAAATATGAATACTAATTATTTAATGTTTGGGCATTTTTGGGTAAATAGGTTTATTTATAAAATGTGAATAATATTAATTTAATGTCAGGGCTGGTTGCAGCAAGGGAGGACTAATTATTAATCATGGGATTTACTGATTTAATGTCAGAGCTGGTTGGGGGGACTAGTGTGAAGATCCTGCCTGGCTGCTCCTATTGTGTTTGTGGCCTGGTGACTAGTTCTACTGGAAGAGGGAGTGGCTGGTACAGTATAGTGAGGACTCCGAATCCTGTGCCAGTGCACAGGAAGGGATTTAAGGAGTTCTGTAGAGGGAGATGCAGTGCTTGTTGGAAATGAGGCAACAAGTTTTGAAGGGGAGGCAATGTCTGGTGGAAGTTGGATAAGGAGCTCTGTAGGGCGTACACTGTCTGGTGAAAGTAGGGTAAAGAATAGCTGGTAGACTTTTGGTGAAATTTGGTAGACCTCCCAGGCTCTCAGAAAGGATGATACACTTCCCAGATCCCCAAATTGCTGGTGATGATGCAACATCGGGCATGCATGTGAATCTGGATTAGCACTGGAGGAGCACTAGCCAGTATGTGCATATATCAGGGAACAGCAAGGCATGGATTACAAGTAAGTTATTTTTCATTATTATTTTATATTTTATTTATATATATATTTTTTTAAATCCAGTATTTTTATTGAAATTTTTTAAGATATAAACATACTAAACAACAAAAAGAAAAGAAAAACAATCGCATACATATCGGAATTAAATGACGGAATTTACAAGATTACATTAAAGCATAATAATAATAAATGTGCTATATTCATTCAGGATCATACATCGTAAATGCTTATACATAAGTATGTTACACATGCAGGGTTTATTACATGGACTCAGATACTTATTATAAGAACTGCGGTAGCCATACATTTAAGTAGATAGAGCATCTGTACTAGATGACATAGGATAGAATGGAGACTCTAACCATCTGTACCATATATTCTCAAATTCCTTCAGAGCCTGTCTGCTAGTATAAACAAATCTCTCGTGCCTTATGGTGGTATTGACCAGTGCCTTCCAATTTTTAACCGTGGGATTCGTCGGGGCCAACCACAGCCTCGCTATACAGACCTTAGCCAACATCAATAACTGTGAAATGTACATTTTTGTCAGTTTATTAACTTTCCCCTTCAATCGGAGCCCAAAGAGACAAGTGGCCGGTGAACTAAGAGACACTTCAATTCCAGTAACCTGAATACATCTCCTGATCCTTCGCCAGAAGATTTGTATACATGAACACTCCCATAGAAGGTGCCAAAAGTTAGCATTGATCGAATTGCATTTCGGACAGTTAGGGGTAGCATCCGGGCGAAATTTTGCCAATCTAATAGGGGTAAAGTAGGCCCTGTGTAAGATAAACACCTGTATTTGTTGAAATTTTAATGATGAAGTATAACCTTTAGTACTGTCTGTAACCATTTCCCACTCCTTGTCTGATAAAGGGCCAATATCTATTTCCCACTGATTCCTCAAACCATCCAAATCATCTGCAGTGGATTCATACAGAAGACATAAATACATGCGAGAGATCAGACCTCTATAACCCAAGGCCTGTAATTGTTTCCTCAGTGGATCCACCCCAAACACCAAAGTCTCTCCTTTAAATTGTGTGTTTATGGCGTGTCGTAACTGAAGGTAAGAATAAAACATTGTTCTGGGTACAGAGAATTCCCCAACCAACTGTTCGAAGGATTTAAGTACATTTGTATCATAAAGCTGACCTACCGACACCACACCCAACCGAGACCACTCCCTGGCCCTCTTCACTGTATTCAACTTCTCAAATTTCTTTGCCCCCCAGATAGGAGTATATGGATCAATGTCAGTTTGTTTCATTATTTTATTACAGATTGTCCAAATCTTAACTGCCTGAATCAGGAGCGGAGGAGCCCGCATACCAAGCCGCCCCGCCAGCAGTGACTGTAAGGGAGTGTGATTAGAATTAAATTGGTGTACCAACACCCAATGTAGCTCATGGTAATCGGGGTCCGAAACCCATGCCTTAAGGTGGACCAATTGAGAGGCAAAATAATATAATTTCAAGTTAGGAAGTGCAAATCCACCAGAAGATCTGGATCTATACAGCGAGCTGAGCTTGACCTTAGCCCTTCCCCCTCCCCAAACCAATGAAATCAAATAGCTATCAATGCATCAGAAAATGGAGGGTGGAATATATACAGGTGACTGCTGGAGTATATATAAAAACTTTGGCTGCACCATCATCTTAATTAAATTTATCCTACCGGAGACAGAAAGTGGGAGCTTCTTCCATACATGAGTTTTTTGGAAGTGTCGTGATCTGAAAGGAACAACAGCATATCATCTGCATATAATGCCACCTTATCCTCTCTGTGCTCTGATCTAAGTCCCACAATTTCTCTATCATGCCGGATCTTACAGGCCAGCGGCTCTATTGCTAATGCAAACAGGGCCAGAGACAACGGGCATCCCTGTCTAGTACCCTGCTCTAATTGAAATTGTTGAGAAAGATGCCCATTGACACAGACCCGCGCCACTGGATGTGAATACAAAAGTTTAACCCATTTTATAAATTCCGGGCCCACTCCAAATCGGGACAATACCTCCCACAGGTATGGCCACTCCACCGAGTCAAACGCCTTGGCTGCGTCCAAGGACACCACAACTTCGCTCTCAGAAGAGGGTGCCTGCACCTGCAGGAGAGTATACAGCCTTCTAAGATTGATAGACGTGGACTTGCCCGGCATAAATCCCGTCTGATCCGGATGAATTAATTCCAGCACCACTCTACTTAACCTCAAAGCCAGTAATTTTCCTAGAATCTTAACATCATTTGACAAAAGTGAAATCGGGCGGTAGGACTCAGGGTACAACAAATCTTTCCCTGACTTAGGCAGCACCACCACTATTGCCTCTGCCTTTGAAGGGGAAAGAGCGCCAATCTCACCCAACTCGCTGAATGTATCCAACAACCTAGACACAAAAAAGGGCCGGTGTTTTTTATATAATTCAATTGGGATTCCATCTACTCCAGGGGCTTTACCATTAGGGAATTACATAATAGCTATATCAATCTCTTCAAGAGTAAAGGGTGAGTCCAAAAACTCCCTACTATCATCGGAGAGGACAGGAAGGGAGATACCATTCAAATACTGCTGTAATGTATCCATGTCATATCTGACCTGTGACTTATATGTATTTGTGTAATATTTATGAAATACCTCAACAATATCAGGCATCAGATACTTCTTAACCCCACTGTCATCACAGATAACCGGTACTGCTGCATCTGCCCTCTCCGCCCTTGTCAGATAAGCCAGGAAGCTACCATTTCTATCGTCCTCTGCATATCGTACATGCTTAGAAAACAGAAATTTACGTTTGGATTTCTCAAATACATACTCTACCCACTCTCTCTGGGCCAACTGCCATGTTCCCCTTGCAACCTCAGTTTTGTCCGCAATGTATTGTGCTTCTAAGGATTTACACTTTTTCTCTAATATCTGTTCTTTTTGTCTGGACGACTTTTTAATTTCAGCTATGCCAGCAATTAATGTCCCCCTTAGGAAAGCCTTAAAAGCGTCCCAAACTATAGGTGGCCTTGCTGTTACCAGATTATCTACAAAGAAGCCTTCCCACTGTGTCACCAAGGTCGCTCCTGTATCCATCAAGGAGAGCCAGAAGGGATTTAATTTCCAAAAAGACTGGCCTCTATCAATTGCAAAATCAATAGATAGGCAGAGGGGCGAGTGGTCAGAGATCCCCCTAGCCCTATATTCCACGCTCCTCACCAGCGGTACCAGAGAGTGTGACAACAGAGCCAGATCAATTCTTGAAAATGCATTATGTGATGTAGAAAAGCAGGAGAACTGGACCTCCTCTGGGTGCCTCAAACGCCATACATCTACTAACCCCATTTCCTCAACCAGAGCAGAAAAAGCCGACTTAGAGTTGCCAACTACAGCATTTTTCTCTCGCCATCTGTCCACCTCTCCATTTATCACATTATTAAAATCCCCTATACAAATGGCTGGAACATCTGGGAACAATGCCATGAATTCTCCACATTTCCTTAACACCTCACCATTATACGGTGGGGGTATATATACAGCTAACAGAATCACCGGAGCCCAATTAATGACAGCCTTCATCAGTACAAACCTTCCCCCTGCATCCACTTGAATTTTTTCCAAGGAGAAGCAGAGACGTTTATGTACCAATATAGAGACCCCTCGAGAATTAGTCGTGTACGTAGAGTGGTATGCCCTACCTACCCATGCTTTTTTAAGGGCGAGTATTCTATCACCCTGTAAGTGAGTCTCCAATAGACAAACAATATCAGGATCATTTTTTCTAATTTGTCTTAGTACAAGAGAACGTTTCACAGCATTATTTAGGCCCCGCACATTCCAGGAGAGAATTTTCAGCTCCTTATCAGATGTACCAGAATACATATAATAGTAGTCCCTCTTATCTCACACCCCCGCATCCCACACCCCTGCAGAGCATACATTGACATACTTATAAGCACATATAATCCTTGTCTATATATTTGCGATAACATTAAAACTACACACAACTTAAATAACTTAAATATTAAACCCATACCCCCACCCTGTATACTCCACCCAACTTAAGTATACCTTAAACCCTAACTAAAATTACCTTAAGATATTCAGCAGGCCAGCACACTACCAAAAAAGGTCACCCGCCAACCCGCAAAATACCAGAAGATAGAGGAAGGAAAAGGAAGGAAGGAAAAGGGGCGAATTGAGACAAGAGAGGAAAAGAACGGCCTTAAAGCCATGGGCTCTCCAGCCCATTACATTTTTTGTATTTTTTTTTACAGTGGACCTTTCAATATTAGTTTGAAAATCACAGACCCCACCTGAGCGAAATACATTTATTTATTTTTTTTTTTGTACCACAGAAGAGAAATTACATTATGTATAGCAAATACCATGCACAATATAAATGACAAATCAGCAATGTCCAAAGGACTATCAGGAGAGACATAAAAAAGTACTCATCCAGCATCAGCGTCCAGCAGCAGCTAGGCGGTCCAACCAAATTGCAGCCTCTCGGGGAGTATCAAAAAAGGATGTACGGCCCTCCGAAACCACTCTCAACCGAGCAGGGAAAATCATGGCATATGGGATCTGTAAATCTCTCAATCTTCTCTTCACCGGAATGAATTGAGCCCTGTTCTTTTGTACATCCAGAGCGAAATCAGGATACATTGCTACTCGCTGACCATTGTATTCCACTGAACCTTTCTGCCTAGCCAAGCGTAGAATGGTATCTCGGTCCTGATAGTGCAACAATTTGGCTATAAAGGTGCGTGGGGGGGCTCCAGGAGGGGGTGCTTGAGTTGGAATACGGTGGGCCCGCTCCACTGCGAATTGGGCTGTAAATGAATCTGTACCAAACAGTTGGATTAACCACTTTTCCAAGAAGGATTCTGGGGAGACACCTTCTGCCTTCTCGGGCAATCCAACCAACCGAATGTTGCTGCGACGCAAACGCCCCTCCATATCCATAAGCTTTTGTTTAAACAGAGAGGCTTGTGACTCCAGACTCTCCAACCGGCCCGCAACTGGTGCAGAAGTGTCCTCCAATGTAGACACACGTATCTCCACTTCACCCACTCTCTCCCTGATTTTTTGCACGTCTTGCCGGAGAAGAGAGAGGTCCACCTGCACCTCTCCTATTTTCCGTAACACGCTTTTCAGATGCCCCGATGGCCTGCAGGACCTGCTGTAATGTAACTTCAGGGTCCGCCAGTGGAGCCGACAAAGGGGGGGTAACGGGATGTGATGCATCTCCTGAACCAGAGGCTGTAGTGGAGAAGCGAGCAAAGCGGTCCAATTTTCCAGCTGCGGTGGACTGGTTATGTTTGCCCATAATTTCACAGGAAAGATGGGATGATATTTATCCTATAAGCTTATATGCAACCCTGTAACCTGTATAGCTTTAATTACATATAGGTGTACAGCTCAGATTGTATTGCTAGCAGTGCATTGCAGCCAGTTATCTTCACAGAGAAAGGTATATCTCCTCCAACAACACTGATAATGATAATCAAATAAGTCCAGAGCCCAATTCAGTTACTCCTCACTTGTACAAGGATATAAATGTACCTGTATCAGATGGATATCACAGGCTGTGTTCACCTAGGCCAGTATGTGGTATTACAGAGGCGCTATGTCCCAGCAGTCATCAACTGCCACAAACTGCCACAGACTGCCTGTAGTATTCCTCTACCCAGATGCTCAACTCTTTCTCTCCCAGTCTCCGGTAAAATGGCAAGATCACTATCAAAACAGGTACACTATGTACAGCAACTATTCGGATGCACAGTTTTGGGTCCAAAAGTTTTTTTATTCCACTATAACGGAGATCAACAGGATATCTGGGATGGAGAGCTCGTAACTGTGCTTGCTACTCTATGCTCATCCAGGCCACGCCCCTATATTTTATTTATTTATATATTTAGTATATTTTCCCCCAGGTTGTGCAGGACATGCCTCTGGGCTGACTAGATACAACCAGAGGTGGAGCTAGACAGGACCCTTGGCTAGAGCAGAACCCCCACCTGGGAGCACACTGCGCACTAGGTGCTACTGAAATGATTTTGAAAAAAATATCAAGTATGGCAGTATACGGTGAGAAAAACAAACCAAAATATGTACACAATTAACTCTCATCATTCACAAAAGATATCACGTGTACCCTCCAAGGTAGGCTTCTTCTTAACTTTACAAATATAATGTTTTGTTAAGAAAATTTGCCCACGACAGTGCACAGTAGACATAATTAATACTCTTTGACATGTGAATTGTGGTTTGGGAGTACACTTTTTATTTACTTATTTATTGCTATATGGTGCACTATATGATAAGAGAAAAAAATAGAATACCTTTTCATAAGTCTACTTTTAAAGGTAATTATACCAAATACAATCTCACAGTATGAAGGATTTTAGCATTTAAATTAATTTTGACAATTTTGATTTAGTTTCCATATAAAATATTTTAAAAATAATGCAGGTTTTGCAGACCAGTTTAAACATTAAAAAAAAAAATACACCTTGTACCATGTGTATTACAAATGATAATAATAATGGTTTATTTTCAAGTATCAAGTTTTGATTGCCCAAATCACTGTTGGAATCTGTTTAGCCTTGAACCTCCCAAAATGTAAATGTGCAAACTGTTAAAACATTTGTCTTGTCTTGTCCAGTGTAAAAACTTTAAAGATGCTTATTAAACTTATCAATACTAACTTTAAGAGAATAATAAGTAGTAGAGGCAGTAGGTTTTGATGTCCTATAGCATTGTTTGCAGCCTCATGGGGATATTCAGGTATAAAAATGTACAAATGAAAAATGTAATTACCAAAGATGTAATTATTTCAACAACAACAAAAACTGTTTGTAAAAGTGTGTAAACATTAAAGAACCCATTTATATTTGAAGAACATATTACAGTTGCATAATTTGCACAAATTATGTATATACTGTACAAGATGATAGGTTAATGCCATATATACCTGGAGTATGCACAACATTATTTTGGCAATGCTAAGCATTGGTTTTAAAAACAGAAATATTTTATACACGGAGTTTAAGGGATAAAGTAAAATAGAGAGTGTAAAATGCAACTAGAGCTTAAACAGTAGATCATTTAATGAATCCACTTAGCTTGAAAAGCTTTGCTTATCTTGAACACTAAACTTTGGCTGCAATCATTTGAGGAGGAATCTAGGTGGTGCTTTTACTAAGTTAAGCAATATAAACACCACATGATAGGACTGTGCAGTCTTGGACAGAGCAAGCTTTTAAAATATTTTCTTTCCACGTCACTGGAGGCCTTCTGCAGACTGGGGCCTAAGGCAATTGCCTTGCAGGCCTTACCCTTTAGCTGGTACTCTTTCTGCAAGGAATTCTTAAAAGGTGAAATATATTTAGATAGTAGTACACCAAATGGCATTACATTCTTTTGTAACCTTTGTGTAACAGTGCAGTAAATACAGTCTAAAAAAAAAACCAAAAAAAAAAACATCTATTGTTCTTATTATTGATATAACCAGTGCCACTAATGCTCCCATTGGTTGGTGTACTTTCATATAGAATAACAGAACCAAGCTGTGACTTTTAAAAGGATCTGGAATACAATATTGTGGATTATTCCCGAGTCAGTCAAAGCCTGTTATATTAAAACACATGATAAAATGAACTCATGGGTGCGATTAGGATACAACCATTCTTAAGGAGACAGTGATAAATACTCCCTTGACTATTTGTAAATCTTATTCATTTTAGTTTAAATATTCCCACACAGACCCAATAAGTTTTAATCTCTGTATGAAAGACAGATGCATCATGTGAGGTGCAGCAATAAGCTAGACGCGTGAAATGGACTTAATAACCTCACTGTTTATTGTTCTAAGCATGAGAACAGCATTGCTTTATCACTGGTGCACAGATGTCTATAAATATTACAATGCATACTTCCCTAGAATTAATGCCCATCTGGATCTAAGCAAGAGTAAAGCTATGTATATCTCAAGCTTTATAATGTAAATGATAATAGAAAAAAAAAAATCCCCCAAAGCAGCTGGAATTGCGGTCATTTCCATTTGTAAATTTTTACATTTGTTTACAGAAGAAGTAAAGTGACTTCAGTGAGTAGTCCAGAGGATATTTAACATTTCAAAATCTTTGTTTTCAACAAATATTAAGCAAACAAATAGACGTTGAAGAATTTTATGTGTCAGACAATCATTGAATCTTCATTCAAATTTTTACTGCTGGTGAATAACGGTGGACACTGTATAATAGTCTACAATTCACAACAGTCATCGCAATTTTTATAGTTATCTTTGTGATACACATAAACATCTACAAATGATCTAGAACAATGTCATAAACAGTCTCAAGTAAGCTGCTGTGATATCATGTGACGTGTGGTGTAGGAGGTTTTTCTGTTCACATTACACCTATTTTAATGCTACATACAGACTTGTGTAATTTAAACTACTTATTTTGCTCTAACTAGGTACATAATATAAAGCAAATGTTTAACTACAAATACAAACATAATCTTATACGCATTATATATTCATACAACTGATCTTCCCAAAGGAAAATAAGCTGCCTAGGTGAGCTGGAATAACAACAATAGGACATTTGGCAGTCTTCTTGGAGTCCTGTGTACACTAAAGAGCTTGCCTTTAGTAATAACTTCTAGTCTACATTCCTCAAATATTGGGAGAACAAAAACAATAATGTGACCCCGCTAATAATTACAAATCTTGTAACTTATCTTGTTGAGAGCCTGTCTATAATAATCTTAATAACCACAAATCCACAGTGATGTCTACCATGTTGATAGAAGGAATGTGAACCCATCTTTGGGGGTGGATTGTGGGATAACGTCTCTGCATGTCAATACAATACATTTAATTTGATCACTTCCAAGCTTAGCTACTCAACATGTAGGTGATCGTTGATCTTCAATGATCATACAAATGGGGGAAAACAAAAAATTATTGCAGAGAAAGGATCAGTGTAAATCAAGAGAGGAAACAATGAAGAAAAAGAGTAGAGTAGCATTTAACAAACAATTAGTCAAAATTTAGATAAAAACAGCACACATTTTTTAAAAGCGGAAAACATATCAATGGGGGGTAGGGAACACCCAGTAAATATTTTTCACTGGTAAACATAAAGAGACAAGATTCTATGATCATCAAAATGAACCCTATTCTTGAATGGGAAAGCATCCTTACACAAACGTTTCTTAGGGGAACACACACAGAGCAATTGGAGACCCAAAAACGTTACGCACAAGGGTGCATTCTCCAATAGCAATAAAGAGAAGATATAGAAAAGAAAAGGAAGTAGAGGAAGATCAAAATCATCTACTCTCCCCCCCCCCCGAAAAAAATCAGGGAGGTTCAATGCAGGAATTTTTAATCTTTCAGAAAAGACTCTCCCAGATCAGCAAATATGAAGATACATTTTTTTTTTTTAAAACATCCAGTGCCAAAATTGGCTTCTCCTATTAATAGTAAATTTGATGCATGCATTTATTGTGAACTACCCTCAAGGATATATCCTGTAGTATCTAAAAGAAGCTTTATAGATATTTTCTGATTTAGTAAAAGACAACTTGCGCAAATTGAACACTTAGCTATCCTTTGAGAATTGTAATTTATCTAGAACTGAAAAGACGGCATTGGGAGTTTGAAGAAAGACATAACATTGGTAATTAGAAATGCTGAAAAAAGGCATAGGGAAAGTAGTTAAAAAAGAGAAAGTTATTTAAGGGAAGCTAACAGAATACTTAATGACACAGTTAGTTACATAAGAAAAATAATGGACAATCCAAGTGAAGGATATAAGAAGGTAATACATATTTTTATTTAAAGCTTATCAAATTAACATTCTTTCTAAATCTGAGTTTACATGTAAATTATCTGGTCATACCAATTTTTTATCATATTCCGAAGATACATAAGACCTTACTTCATCCCCCGGGGAGACTCATAATATTGAGCATTGCCTCCTGCACAGCCAGTTTGTCCCATTTTTTAGATGTAAGTTTGCAACCTAAAGTAACCAATTTGAAGTCTTGTTTTTTAAATATTCTACAGCATTACTTCAAATATTGGACAATTTTGAATGGCTAAAAGATTTTCTCTGGACCACCATAGATGTGGAAGCCTTGTACATGTCTATCCCCCATAATAAGGGACAAGACGACAGTAATTCATTTTTTATGTCTAATTTTATATGACATCAGGAGGTAAATGTATCAATATGCGGGTTCTTCAACACCCGCGTGTTCAGCCTCTTCCGCGATTAAATTTCAAGCGGCACTGCATTGTAAAGGGAAGTTAACCCTTTACAATGCAGCGCCGCTTGAAATTTAATCGCGGAAGAGGCTGAACATGCGGGTGTTGAAGAACCCGCATATTGATACATTTACCCCCAGAACTTAGATCATTTTTAGCTAATGGGATTGGATTTATTTTAACTGATAACTTTTTTCTGTTTGAAAAGCAGGTTTTTGTCCAAAAACATGGGATAGCAATGGGATTGAAGGTAGCACTGAGCTATGCAAATATCTATTTGAGATATTGGGCGGAAGAAAATATTTATGACTCGTCTTTGATGGGACAAAATATTATGCTTTATAAACGCTACATTGATATATTGATTATGGTTTGGAAAGGTACAAAAAGTGAATTAATTATTTTATTGATAGGTGACTCTTTGAATCTAAATTTGGAAGTTAACTTTGAAATGAGAATAGAAACCAGTACATTTTTCAATAGAGTTGATGCAAATTATTTTATAACATCAACAAGTTACCATTTGTCTAAGTGGAAAACAGTATCCCTTATTCACAATTTTTGTGTTTGAAGAACAACTGCAGTAATATAGACACTTTTAAGAAAGAGTCAGAAGATTTATCTTTGAAATATTTGGAAAAAGGTTATGCAGTAGATCTGATATGGGAGGCTTTTTGTAATTTGCTAGATTTGGATATATCTGAGTTGCAATATAAAATTTATAAGTAAACTAGACAAAATAGTAGATATAAAACTTTTTATCACGATATAATATGCAAAGATAATGATGATTTTGAAGCCTCTATTTGCCAAAAGCACCAGATGTGATCTATAAAAGAGCTAGAAACCTTAAATGACAGCTAGCACCAAGCCATCTAAAAAATGGGAAGGACATTGGAGTAGTCAGTTGGTTAGGTGGCCAGTTTATTAGTGGAATTTTCCCTTGTAAATATTGTAATGTCTGCAAGAAATTGGACAAAAAATATAATACTTTTTCTAGTCATGATGGTAAGGAATACCTTATCAAACAACATATAACATGTTTTTCCACATATGTGGTTTATTTGATTAAATGTGATTGTAGTCTAGTTTCTATTGGAAAAATAAAAAGATGTTTGAAAACTAGAATACAAGAACATCTGTGAAATATAAAAAAGAATTAAAAAAAACAGTTTACCACAACATTTTTTATTAGTGCATGGAAATAATTCAAGTAGATTGACTTTTAAAGGTGCAGAACAAGACCCAGAAAATAAGAGGGGAGGAGACAGTGATCTTGATTTAATTAAGTGAGAATCTTTCTGGATTTTTTAATTAACTTCATTGTCCCCTATAAGTTTAAATGAAGGATTTGACATAGTGTTGTTTTAAAATATATATGTCAATGTTGTAGCATTGAGCTGTTAAAAAGAGTTGTATAAAATCAAGAACCTAGCCATGCACTCTCCATTTGCAAATGTTTGTGATACAAAATGGGTCGTTCTGAGGAACTCAGTGACTTCAAGCATGGTACTGTGATAGGATGCCACCATTGCAGTAATATGGTTCGTAAAATTTCATCCCTGCTGGATATTCCACTATCAACTGTAAGTGATATTATTAGAAAGTGTAAGCGTTTAGGAACAACAGCAACTCAGCCACGAAGTGGAAGACCACGTAAAATTACAGAGCAGGGTCAACGACTGCTAAAGCGCATGGTGCGTAAAAGTCGCAAACGCTCTGCTGATTCCGTAGCTGAAGAGTTCCAAACTTCCACTGGCATTAATGTAAGTACAAAAACTGTGCAGCTGGAGCTTAATGGAATGTGTTTCCATGGCTGAGCAGCTGCATTCAAGCCTCACATCACCAAGACCAAAGCCAAGAGTCAGATGGAGTGGTGTAAAGCACACTGACACTGGACTGTGGAGCAGTGGAGACGTGTTCTGTGGGGTGAAGGATCATGCTTCTCTATTTAGCAGTCAGATGGGCAAGTCTGGGTTTGGCGGATACTGAGAGAACATTATCTGTCTGACTCCATTATGCCAACTGTAAAAATGTACGCTGCTTTTTCTCCAAATTATGATTAATGGTGTGTTAAATACTACACCATGATTGCCCCTTTTTGTTCATTGTTTCCATTTTTAGAATTTTAACAGTGGGTTGTGGAGTTTTGGAAGAAATGAGCTGCCCATTTGGACTTTGAAACTTTCCATTTTTATTTTTATTTTATTTACGTTTATTTTGTGTAGGTAATGTGAGTGCTCTTTTAGGGATTTATAGTATTAAATCAAAAGAGGCTCCACCGCAACCAAATATTAGACTATTTATCAAAATATCTGAAACAATTATTGTTCCAGACTCATCTCAAATCATCTGCACTGGATTCAATTATAAGGACAGAAATACAATCTTTAGAAGATAACCTGACAAACTTAGATAAAGGAGATCTGGGAGAAATCCTGCACCACCTGCCCACAAAAAGATTTTCTTGTCTTGGAGGAAACAAATCAAGGAAACGGTGCATGCTGCCACTTCTAGTGCAACAAGTATGTACTTTAAATGTTGTTCCCATCTGGAAATTTTAAGTGTTGCCACATCAGAAAAAAATATTATTGCCCCACTGGTAATGAAATAGTATGCCACTCTAATATAATAAAATAAAAAAAATGTTCCATTACATATAATCATTAATGAAAGTTGGCCCACTAATTTATTCATACAATAATTTGACCCCAGTAAGATAATAATTTTTGCAGCTCTAAACAAGAATTCATGATTACCCTCATAATTAAAACTTGAATCGTGTCTCCTGTCATGTTAACATTGGCCAGCAGTGGAAATGTGATGTGGTTGCTAATTTCACCTATCCAAAGCAGCGTGTTGATTCAGGCAAGTTTGCAAAATGGCAGCTTCATACATATGGCGACTTGTTATCTTAGAATGGCCAAAAGTACGGACTGCGATTTGTAGTGTGTCGATTTTGGTTACATCACTCTACTAGTGATTTACTATCAACTAGCATTTTCATACATCGACAGGTTCAAACTCACCTGAGCAAATTGCTGAAAAGGCAAATCGCATGCTTGATACATTTTGTCTTCATCTATGAGAGACACTTTAAACCATGTTCCTTTCCTAGTCTTCAAAATAATTTTCATACTCACCAGTAATAGCTCTGAAGGGAAATTTAAAGGCATATCTAAAAATGTTTACGACACCTCCCCCTAACAGGCATGATATCACACATGATATCAAGGTAAATTTCTAATTAATTATTTATGTTTATCAATATTCATGTTCCTAACCAGGACCAGCAAGCTTTCTTATCGAAAATGTTTGATCAAATAGAATCACTAAGGTAAATTATTAATAGGCAAAGATTTCAAATGTAACTTAGGATATACTACATGGTCAGACAAAAGTACAAGTTCCACGCCCAGACATTGCACCTAGCGCTAAAGCAAATTTTTAGTTAAGAAAATCCATAGTACAAACTCAGACTAGAAGTAGAAATTGAAGACTATCTGACAACTAATTATTACCCTGATATGTCTAAAATGACCTTATGGGAATAACATAAATGTGTAATAAGAGGAAAAACAAGCCAACTAACCTTATGGGTGAATAAACAAAAAGAAGCCCAAACAGAATCCCTAATCCCTACTGCTAAAAACTCAAATCTCTAGAAACAACACAAACTATCAATAACTGAAAGGAATAACACACTAAACAAACAATAAACAATTCCTAAACAATAAGAGAAAACTTAACTTAAGAAAATACTTGCAAGATCCTTATGAGCACAGCAAATGATAACATATATCTACAGAATCAAATTAGACCAAGGGACAACTTATATCAGATGAAATATTGAAAAATCGTTCATATATATTACACTAAATTGTATAATTTATCTGCCCTTTTGTTTACAGTAGAATGAGTGGAGAGAAATCAACAAACACATACATAATAACTATTGACTATCGTAAAATCACTGACGAAACAAAGGAATATTTAGAGTGCCCATAGACACAAATAAAATGATAGTATCACTTGGTGGGCCAAGGGCTCAATCATTAACGCAAATATAAGAGGAGAGAGCGGACAACCCTGACAAGTGCTGTTGTGTATTACAAGGGGAGGAGACTGGAAGCCATTAGCCAGGATGGAGGCAGTAGGATTAAAATGTAGGGAAGCGACGTTCCATAGAAAAAGGCCCCCATGCCCATAGCTGTCAGAGTCTGCTGCATGTAAAGCCATCCGACCCTGTACCGGACAGGTTAATGATTGAGCCCTTGGTCCACCAAATACGCATTCACCCTGATATCTCTGGAGTTTGCGTAGACACCTCTAACAGGGCCGGATTTACCGCTAGGCAACCTAGGCACCTGCCTAGGGCCTAGCGGCTCTCGGAGGGCCCAGCTGGGGGGGGACAGGATCAATTTAAAAAAAATGAAAAAAAAAATTCGGCCCCTCCCCCGACTCGCGGCACCAACCCAAACCCCCCCCCCCGCAACTCGTGCAAGTCGGGTCCCGGCAGCCTCTTCTCCTCTCAGTGTCTCAGTGATAGAGAGAGAGGAGGAGAGGCTGCCGGGACCCGACGAGCGATCACGTGACTCTTTCTTTTTTTTTCTTTTTTTTTTTTTACATCTGGACTGACCGAGGAGGAGCAGCGCGCAATAGAAAGGTAAGTAAAACAAGGGACAGAAGTGGTGATGGTGAAGGGGCACAGAAGTGGTGATGGTGAAGGGGCACAGAAGTGGTGATGGTGAAGGGGCACAGAAGTGGTGATGGTGAAGGGGCACAGAAGTGGTGATGGTGAAGGGGCACAGAGGTGGTGAAGGGCACAGAGATGGTGATTGGCACAGAAGTGGTGATGGTGATTGGCACAGAAGTGGTGATGGTGAAGGGCACAGAGGTGGTGATGGGCACAGAGGTGGTGATGGTGAAGGGCACAGAGATGGTGATTGGCACAGAAGTGGTGATGGTGATTGGCACAGAAGTAGTGATGGGCACAGAGGTGGTGATGGTGATTGGCACAGAAGTGGTGATGGGCACAGAGGTGGTGATGGTGATGGTGAAGGGCACAGAGGTGGTGATGGTGAAGGGGCACAGAATTGGTGATGGTGATTGGCACAGAGGTGGTGAAGGGCACAGAGGTGGTGATGGTGAAGGGCACAGAGGTGGTGATGGTGAAGGGGCACAGAATTGGTGATGGTGAAGAGGCACAGAGGTGGTGATGGGCACAGAGGTGGTGATGGTGAAGAGGCACAGAGGTGGTGATGGTGATTGGCACAGAAGTGGTGATGGTGATTGGCACAGAAGTGGTGATGGGCACAGAGGTGGTGATGGTAATTGGCACAGAGGTGGTGATGGTGAAGGGCACAGAGGTGGTGATGGTGAAGGGCACAGAGGTGGTGATGATGATTGGCACAGAAGTGGTGATGGTGAAGGGCACAGAGGTGGTAATGGGCACAGAGGTGGTGATGGTGATTGGCACAGAGGTGGTGATGGTGAAGGGCACAGAGGTGGTGATGGTGAAGGACTCCGAGTTGGTGATGGTGAAGAGGCACAGAGGTGGTGATGGGCACAGAGGTGGTGATGGTGAAGAGGCACAGAGGTGGTGATGGTGAAGGGCACAGAGGTGGTAATGGGCACAGAGGTGGTGATGGTGATTGGCACAGTGGTGGTGATGGTGATTGGCACAGAGGTGGTGATGGTGATGGGCACAGAGGTGATGGTGAAAGGGCACATGTGATATTGTGAAGGGGCAAAAGTGACAATGAAGGGGCACAGTGTGATGATAGAGGGACAAAAGTGACAAGAGCACATACTTGGATTTATGCGTATTATTTTTGCAAACACCTTAAGTAAGTATTTCTGCCCTGACTTCAATATTTATTATGTTGTTTTGACCCAACTACTTAAAAAACAGGACTGCTTGGTAATTATTTAGGGGTGCCTTTTTCTGCAGCAGGGTGGCCTTGCTCTTTTCACATGTTAGGTACGCCCCCAAAGATGCAAGCCACGCCCTCACCTCCTTTGGCGGCGTGCCGCCGCTGCGCGGCGGCACATGCTTTCATATCTGCTTAACTATAGGGGTATATGGTAGGCATGCGGCGGCACATGCTTTCATATCTACTTAACTATAAGGGTATATGGTAGGCATGCGGCGGCACATGCTTTCACTTCTACGTAACTATAGGGGTATATGGTAGGCTGCAAAAATATAGTGCTATGGATTGTTTCAGGGAGGGGGCCCAAAAACAGTATCCTGCCTAGGGCCCTATGAGGTCTAAATCCGGCTCTGACCTCTGAACATAAATTATCCCTTTATGCGGATGAAATTCTTATATCCATTATGAACCCCCACATATACTTACCAAACTTATGACATCACTCTTCGGCGCCATTTCTAATTACAAGATCAATGCCTCCAAATCAGAAATTTTGGACCTCTATGTCCCCCCTGCTCTTCAATCATGCCATAAATCAAGCTTCGACTTCAAGTGGCAGTCACACAAACTAAAATATCTAGGTATTTATCTAACTCATTCTTATGAAGAATTATACTCTGTAAACTTTCCCTTTTTACTGGCTGCCATTAAGGTGGATCTTTTAAAATAGGACAAACTTATGATTTCATGAATGGGCAGGATAAACTCCCTCAAAATGATTGTTCTCCCTCGCCTTCTATATCTGTTCCAGACTCTGCCTTTTAAAGTCCCCGCCAATTCCTTTAAACTTTTACAACTAATGGCTATCAAGTTCATCTGGTCTGCTATAAAACCTAGCATTCACATGCAGATACTCTACAAACCTACTCATGAAGGAGGGTTTGGAGTTCCTCACTTCCTCAAATATTATTGAATCACTCATCTTACCCAATTAGTTCTCCTTCACTTTCCTCCAGGACATCGGATCCGAGTAGACATTGAGGCTGCTCTCAATGACATTCATTCACCATCTTTGCTACTATGGTTGAAATCACAACATAGGCCCCGCTGTTCACAACTCCCACCCTCTGACATTTTCGCTCCCCTGCTGGTCCCACACAGTCTCCTTTTATAATTTGGCATCCAACACTTGTTGTATGACACCCGTATGGGACAATCCCACCTCTCCCTTGGCCTTCACCCTGCCCAGTTCCTCCATTGGACAAATTGTGACATTAAATTCCTCAGTGACTTAGCTCCTCCCCAACTCTTCCCCTCCTGTGCCGATATACAAGCGCGTTTTCGCATTGCATCAACTTGCTTTTTTCAATATCTCCGTCTTCGCCATCTATATGACACTATGCGACGCACGGTATTTGAAATTCATCTTTTTTCTCAACTGGTGTCTTTTTATTCTCTCGGTTCCTCCTCAAGAAGTCTAATATCTACCTTCAATCACCTCATTTTGAATCATCAATGCCCCCTCAAGAACCTCCACAAACTTAAATGGGAGGAGGACATGGGGGAGACTCTGACCCTGGAGAATTGGGACAAAATCCACTTGAACCTCTCCAAGACTTCGATGTGTGTAAAAATTAGCGAAATTTTTTATCACTGGTACTTGGGTCCACATCACCTTAATATCATATATCTAGACACTTCCCAGATGCACTGGCATCTGTGCATACACTTATGTACCCTGTTCCACATCTGATGGCACTGTCCGAAACTATTTCCTTTCTGGAAACCTACCTATTGCCAAATTTTCAATATCACTCAGATTTCTCTCCCTCCTTCTCTTACTCTCTACTTCCTCGCTTGATTTCCAAGGTTCCGAAACAAACTCATTACGAACATTCTCAGTGCCTTAAGGTACCAAATTGCCCTCTTCTGGAAAAACACAGACCCGCCTCCTCTTGCATCTGTAATTAATCGCATATGGCAGGTTTATTACATGAAATATATTACCAGCATTCTGCGCCATATCCCTATTGAATTCAATAGTGTCTGGAGTCCATGCACTGAGTATTATGGGTCCTCTCCCCCACTAGCATTCTAAGGTTTTAGGTCTTTTATTATTTCTCTCAGTCATGTTCTGTTCTTCAGCTTCTTTATCCTCCTTCTCTCACTCCTTTGGCTGGTGACTTCCCCTCCCTTCCTTTCCCTCCTTACGTTCCCCTTTCTCTCTTTCTACACTTAACTCCCCTTGATACTAAAAGTTTTTAACTATATGTTCTCTGGAAACTAATTTTTGTTTTTGCTCACACGATGTGTTAGTTTCCCTCCCTCTGTTTTTCACTTGAAATAAAACAATAAAATGTTTATTAAAAAAATGAATTAAACGATACTATCAAAACAACTCCAGTAGAGAAAAGTCATAGAGGATAATATATCATATTATAAGACATTTAAATAACAATTGACTCCTATACTTTTGCAGGCTTTAAACAAAATCTTGGAGACCCTCATTTTTTATCATCAAATGTTTGAAGAACATATCTCACTATTTCCAATTAGGGAAAGGACCTGATCCAATGAGTTATAGGCCTATTGCTCTATTAAATGCATACTTAAAAATCACTTTAAACTTCTCCTTAGTGATATTATCTATAATGATCAATATGGTTTTGTTCCAGGAAGAGAAGCTAGGAACAACACTTTTAAAATCATTGACTTGTCTCATTATCAAAAATACCTGCAATCATTATTTACACAGACTGGGTCCTCCCTGTTCATCAAAAATTCTTTCTCTCTATGAAAAGCTATATGCCACAATCAGGATAAATAGGACGAAGCAGGAATCTCCTTTATCTCCATTGATTTTTATATTATGCATTCAATCACTTGCTAACACTATAAGAGCTAATCCAGATATTGAAGGAATCCGGGCTGTGGAACACTATTGTGTAACATAGATGCTGATTTTAAAAACTGGCAACGGAAAAACTGACGGATATATAAACACAATATAAAATAATCACAACATGGTATCCAGTAAAATGTTTCCAGGCCTACCGCACAGGTAATGGCGTTGCCAACATGGTGTGGAAAATCCACTACACATTTGGTGAAAATGTTCTAGTTGTCTAATTTTGCAAAGAAGTACTTGATATATCAAGTGATATCTTAGCAGAAAGTATACTGGCTGATGTAGCATTTGATCCTAAATATTACATATATCCCAATCTCCCAGTATAAGAAATCTTTCCCGAAACATCTGAACATGTATTTGAGCTGAGGTCATTAAAAATTAGAGATGGGCGGGTCCGATTCTCCGAGAACCGAACCCACCCGAACTTTGGGTATCCGAGTACCGAGCTGAGCAGCTCGGTACTCTCCCGCCCGTTCCGAATCCAAATCAAGGCCGAACGTCATCGTGACATCGTCGGATCTCGGGGCTCGGTTCTCGCGATACTTCAACTTTATAAATACACGCCTCCACAGCAATCCATCGCCATTTGACAGAGGGAGAGAGCAGGGTGTAGTCACAGGCTGATTAGAGCAGGGACAGAGAATACAATATTGTTCTTGCAATTGCTCTAACCAAAATCGCTAGAGAAGAGAGGAGGATAGAGGTTTATTATTTTTTGTTAATATTTAGCACTCCCTAGCGCTTTTGGGGTGTCCCCCATAATTGTGCATAAATATTTCTGGCTGTCAAAAGTCATATCTGTCAGCAGTATCTACCAACTAATTTTTAGCACTCCTCGGTGCTTTTGGGGTGTCCTCCCTAATTGTGTATTAATATTTCTGGCTGTCAAAAGTCATATCTGTCAGCAGTATCTACCAAATAATTTTTAGCACTCCTCAGTGCTTTTGGGGTGTCCTCCCTAATTGTGCATTAATATTTCTGGCTGTCAAAAGTCATATCTGTCAGCAGTATCTACCAAATAATTTTTAGCACTCCTCAGTGCTTTTGGGGTGTCCTCCCTAATTGTGCATTAATATTTCTGGCTGTCAAAAGTCATATCTGTCAGCAGTATCTACCAACTAATTTTTAGCACTCCTCAGTGCTTTTGGGGTGTCCTCCCTAATCGTGCATTAATATTTCTGGCTGTCAAAAGTCATATCTGTCAGCAGTATCTACCAAATAATTTTTAGCACTTCTCAGTGCTTTTGGGGTGTCCTCCCTAATTGTGCAATAATATTTCTGGCTGTCAAAAGTCATATCTGTCATGCAAAGGATGGTGGAGGGCCTATCAGGGATTAAACTGTATTTTTCATAATTTTCACTAATAATGTTTGGGTGTAATATACACCCAAAGACGAGTGCTCAATTGCTAAGAGTCATTGATGGATCGGAAAACAAGCAGGCTTGTCTGTAGAATTTGCAGGCAAATTGTGCTGCATTATATAGGTAACACCCAAAGAGAAGAGCTCCATTGCTCCATTGCTAATTGTAATTGCTGAAATAGAAATAGTAGGGCTGACAGTCTTGGTCTAAATCTGCAGTTGCATTTTATTGTACCATAGCTCACTGCGAAACTGGAGAGGTGGCAGGGTTTAGTGATAATCTTCCTCCAACAATACTAATTCATCCCAATATCATAGAAGTCTGTGTAGTATGATTTAATTGCTGATAATGGCCTTCCAAAGGGAATGACTAGTTGATTTTAGGGCAGAGCTGTCACGATTTTTGGGCAATTCTATTACAGCACAGTAAATATCAAAATGTTGAGCGGACTCATCTGCATCACCACTGGATGTCTTGGGAAAGCAATTTCTTTTACAACAAGCAGTTGCCAGAGAAACTGAAGGAGAAGATGTCCCAACAAGATGTTGATAAGTCTGGGATCCTTGCAAAGAAAATTAAGTATTTAATCTACAATTAAAATATAGTTAGCACATTTACTTTGTTTTATTGCACACTATAATTTTATGTAGCACCTTTTCAAAATCTATTATTAAGGCAATCACTTGACTCAAGCTAACCGTGTCTGCACTTTCTTCACAGGTAACTACTTCGCTGGACTAAAGTATATTCCCCTCAAATGCTAGTCTTGTTGCAGCTGCTGCATTCTCCTACATGCTGTTGCAGAAACCAGAAATTGACCCTAAATGTTTATGGACACAAACAGCATCTCCTGCATGTCATTTTTCAAAAGTTCTGTAACACCAAGTTGATAGTGTGTGCAAAACAGGAAATGTGATGGAATTCAACCCCGCTGTAATGCTGGACCAATATTGGGGTTGTAATCAGAAATGACATATCCTCAGGAGACTCCAAGCAGGATTAGCCATCATTCAATGACATCCCTTAGTTTTTGGAACAGTTTGTCAGCTGTATGGCTCTTAGTGAAGCTGCTGATACACAGAGTAGCCTACTTCTCAAAAATGTGATGTACCTGGGTACATGCTGCTGCTGTCCATACTGGGGAAGGCGAATGACCAACCCAGTGGGCTTTCACAGTCATATAATCTTTTGTTTGCCCAGTTACGCTTGTACATATATCTGTGGTTAAGTGTACAGTGGGTAGAATACCATTTTGTCACCCAATAATGAAATTTTTAGGAACTTTCCGGTACAGGAGAGAATTAGCTTTTCTAGTAAAATGGTATAGTGATGACATTTGCTAACAGGGACATAACACCTCAAATAAATGTCTTAAACCAACTGTATTAATAATGGACATTGGACGCAGATCTAACACTAGCATAGTACCCATGGCGTCTGTGATCCGCTTTGCGACTGGGTGACAGGATTCATTCTAGCTTCCTCTTGCAGAGGATTGTTTAACTGCCAATTGTTGGTTCAGGGGATATTGATTATGAAGGTGTTGGGGGGAAGATTGCAGGTGCTGGGATGTAGATGAGAGAAGGGAGGTAGATTATGCTGGAATGCTTGTTGTTATTTTTTTAACCTAAGTTTCTGATTTTCCCAACAGTTTTCCAAGAACTCGCTGAAAAATGACGAAACATGGATGAGGATCCCAGATGGTTAAGGTCCCTACCTCTACTGAGTGTGACTTTAAAAAAGCTACAAATGGATAGACAACTCTTGCCAAGATTTGTGTAAAAATAATTCCACACTTAAGAGGTGGATTTTTGGTCTTATGCCCAGGCATGACAATGGCCTTTTTGTTATCACTGGTGAGAACTGCAGCAATTTTTCTTTTCAAGTGTATGAAAATCATATTGTGACATAGGAGGTGGTCAAAATTGAATAAAAAATTACTGGAAATTAGTGTTACTGAGGTCAATAATAATGTAGCTACAAAATAATACCTAAATTATGTTATTTTAGCACCAATAAATGTAATTTTTGTAACAAATTGCAAAACAAAACCAAACAAAACCAAAACCAAAACACGCAAGGGCGGTTTTGCAAAACCAAAACCAAAACCAAAACACGACGGTAATCCAGATCCAAAACTGAATCCAAAACCAAAACACGGGGGTCAGTGACCATCTCTATTAAAAATAGGAAGGAGTGGTTGCGGGACTCCCATCGCAGCCTTCCCATATGCGCTGGCCACATTGTTTCGTTGCACAGCCCAGATGTCTCCTCTGCATAGGCCTCTCCTCCGATCCTCACCCGCCCGCTCTGGTTTTTGTTGGCTTATGCCTCCCATCCACAAGACTACCGCCAATGACGCTTTCATACTTGGTGTGCCCCTCCATCGTGTCGGGTGGCAGAGTCAGAGTCCCCTCACCCGCATGTGACATGTCGCTCCACTACATCAAGTGATCACAGTTGCCGAGACTATCTTGTCTCCTTGGTCCAGCCAAAAGAGCCATAGCGAGTCTTCCACCCATACCTATATGTTTTTGCTTTGGAATTGACATTGCTCTGCTTTTCAAATACTACTCTTATGTTTTGATACTACTGCACCTCAGCTTGGACTAACTGGACTAACTGGTTTCTATACTTCACTCATCGGTACACTTTACAAAATAATACTATGCCTTTTTCTACTACGGTCAAAAATGAAGCCAACCAAACCCACATCTTCAGTCCAATTCTTTAAACCACAGACCTCAACATCATCGTTGGACTTTCTAAGAGTAAGGTCTCTGGGTACGATGTATGCAGCGATACCAAGTATCCTGTTACACCCTCTTCTTCTCAATCTACTCTCTCAATTGAACCCTGCCGGTCCTCTCACCATCAAAACATGCAGCTGATGCTCACCACATTCAAATCTGAACTTGTCTCTGACATGAGGTCCTCCGTTCGAGAATATAATGCGGAGATAACAGCTCTTTCATCATCATCATCATCATCATCATTTATATAGCACCACTAATTCCGCAGCGCTGTACAGAGAATTCACTCACATCAGTCCCTGCCCCATTGGAGCTTGCAATCTAAATTCCCTAACACACACAGGCACACACACAGGCACACACACACACACACACAGACAGACAGACAGAAACACAGACTAGGGAGCACCCGGAGGAAACCCACACAAACACGGGGAGAACATACAAACTCCTCACAGATAAGGCCATGGTCGGGAATTGAACTCATGACCCCAGTGCTGTGAGGCAGAAGTGCTAACCACTGAGCCACCATGCTGCTCTTTGCAATAGGACCGCACATCTTGAGGAAAAGATGAATAAACCCGTTGCCTCGCACAATGATCTGATTACATTGCATGAACAACTGGAACATCAAGTTCTCTCTTTAACTAATAATATCAAGGACATGGAGGATTGCTCCAGATGAAACAACGTCAAGATATGTGGCATTCCAGAATTAGTATCAGCATCTGAGCTTTCCCCCTTTGGGAATGGAGCTGTTCCATAAATTGCTTCCTGTAGCAGCTGACCACGAGTTACTCATCGATCACATTCATAAGTTGTCTAAGTCAAGATCTGGCTTTGAAGTGGCACCATCTGACACGTTAATGAGAATGCATTTCTTCCATATAAATAAATAAATATTCTGCGAGCAGCCAGATCGTCGGAGTCTTCAGATTTCCTTTGTGACCTTCAGCTCTACCCGCACTTTTCTGCTGCTACTATCACTAAACGGAGATCCTATCAATTTATCACAAAAGCCCTGCAGGATCATGAGGGGTATTGGGTAGGGCTCCCAGTTAAATTAATCATACAGCGGAATAACTGCACTCATATCATCTCTGCAGTAGAGGATGGTGTTCACCTACTGAAATCTTGAGACATCCAGATCTCCACTTCAGATCTCGCTCCCCGGACCAACAGAACAGAGAATAGTTGAAAGTCTCTGGAGATCGATCCATTAGAGTTTGGATTATTTATTTTTTTTGCCTTCCTCTTTTACAGCTAGATCGCTTGTCTCAGTCCCAGGTTTCTACCAAAGTTACCTGCACTTGCCTACCTACGTGACTTTATTATGCCACTAAATAAGACCATCAATGAACACTTTGCTGCTATCTCCTGACCAGTGGGTAAAGCAGTACGAGGATTCCCCAGTGGTAAGCCAAAGTAACTTCTATTCATGACTCATATATCTTCACTATTTTGTTTTCAACAATTTTTTTCTTTTGAATTGTTCTCTCATACATTCTCTGTCCTATTGATGTTATTTTTTATAATAATATATTGATTGAGATGTCCCAATGTAGACTTTGTTATTGTTTTACATAGATCTTCCAGGCATGTTATTTACAGTTTTTCTGTTGTTCTGATATATTTTGTTAAGCTATCTTAGTCAAGTTGTAGCAGACTGCGTTAAATAAAATTGACTTTAGCTTTTCAGCTCTTAACTAGGTACAGGTGGCGACTCAGTATGTTTGAGCCGTGCACCCCAATTTACACATTTTGATGGCCCCCTTTCAGTCCAGCAAATGCTTTAACCCTATGTTGTGGGTCATTTAATTTTTTTCATATTGTTCTCCTCCCCTTCACGAGGCCCTTGGCCCCCTTCGAACCACAATAACTTTTTTTTTTTAAATAATTTTTGGCCATACATCTTCTATCTCATATCCCTGAATACATCCCTATGCTTTACATGTTCATAAGTCTACATGGTTAAGTTTCTATCCATGAATGTGAGGTGTCTCATTTCCACTAACAAGTGCTGTATAGCTTTATCTTCTTTTCACCTTCATAGAGCAAATTTAGTGGCGGTGCAGGAGACCCATTTTTCAGCAAAAGCTCCCTCTCTCTTCCGAGACAACGGCTTCCCAATCTGCTATATGGCCAATGGTCCCCTTAAGCATAATGTTGTCGTTATCCTGATTAACTCCAAGATTTCCTTCAAGCTCAAATCTAAAATAGAAGATAAAAATGGTTTTCTAAAACTTGTTGTCTAATCATCAAGTATGATTTTAATGTTGTCTCAGGTCCCAAGATAGATCCTCCACATAACATTTTCGACTGAGTTCGGAAATTGTAAGCCATTCTGTGGCGTTTGTGAATCTATTGGCAGAGTATGGTCTATATGACGTCTGGAGGGTCAACGCTCCGGAAAAGAGAGTCTATACATACTATTACTCCATCCATAATTCCTATTACTATATTGATTTCATTTTATCTGATAAGTGGGCTTTGCAAAACACTCTTGCGGCCTGGCTCCTGCCAATCTCATGGACTGACCATGCCCCTCTAATGTGGATATGGAAACACCCTCGCCCACTTACACCACCTGGTCCATGGTGCCTAGCTCAACACTTGATTACATTGTTGGAAACTAAAACTGCCCTTAAAGAGGCCCTTGGTTTAATTATCCTTACTTAGCCCGGAAAATACTTCTATTTTTACCTTTTGGTGTCCTTTGAAGGCTATTGTAAGGGGTATAGGCATCCAGACCGGAGCATATCTTAAATGGCCTACCCTCCACCTCCAAAGGGTCTTGGAGGGGAAGCTTATCTCTCTCAAGGCTCTTAATAAGACCAACCCATCTAGAACTCTCAAATCTGAAATGTACATTTTGAAAGGCCAATTGCAGAAGTTGTTGACGACACATACCCAACATGCTCTCAGACTTTACCAGAAATTTTATGTGGCGGACAACAGGGCTGGCAGGATTTTAGCTAGGAAACTGAGAGATCAAAAAGCCCAAATCTGGATTAAACATCTTTTTGACAATAAGAGCAGGATGGTCTCTAATCCGCATGACATCGCAAATGTGTTCACTACTTATTACTCTACTTTATATAATACTAAAAAATGTGAGGTCACCCCTCAACTGCAGGTGAGTGACATAGAGGGCTTCCTGAGTGATATACCCTTCCACTCAATAGGCTCTTAATGCCCCATGGAATCAGAGATTTTGATTGTTATAAAATACTGTTATATTTGTTATAAAAGAACTCCTATATTATCTTCCACATATCTTCCACATTTCAATTCTTGAACGTTTGAATAACACGGGTACAGAGAGGGGGAGCTTTCCTCCCAGAGTTGTTAGAATCATGTATTATCAATATACCCAAGTCAGGTTAAGATCCTACATAATGCCAGAATTATCGGCCTATTGCCCTACTTAACTTGGACTTAAAGATTTATGCTTAGCTTATCGCGGACAATCTTAATCCTATCGTTCCTAAACTCATTTATCCGTGACAAGCCCAGTCTATTATTGCTTGGCGCTAGTTGTGGCATTTGCAGGGGGGGTATGCTTTTTGTCCCCCCACATTAGTGTCCCCCCAGGCTACGAGCACTGAAGCTTAGGTCACTTTTTATGTAGGGGGGTGGACACACCATTTAAAAAAAAGACTTTGCAAACGTCAATAATTGTGATGATGAGGATCAGCAACAGCAGCACATATCTTTGCACCGAGGTCAAGTATCCACAAGACATACACCTGCTGACAGGGGTATTTGCACCTTTGATTTAGACACAATTATTTGAATGAACCCTTATTATACTTGCCCTACACTATCCTGTGTACGTGTAGTCATAATTGTAAGATGCTTCCAAATCAGAAGTATACATATGGTTTTTTTGTGCGTATGTGTAAAAAAATGACACGTCCAACTCTACAAAATACTCTAAATGGATTAATTGAAGCTATAGTATGTTCAAGTCATTTGAAAATTGGCACAGTCATGTACAAACTGGCTTACCTAAGGTCGAACATTTTTTAACCTTTAATTTAACAATTTTTGTTCAATAATTCCACAAATTCTGACAAATTTTCACATATTTGGGCAATACGATGGTTTAGTGGTTATCACTTCTGCCTCACAGCTAAGGGGTCATGAGTTTGATTCCCGGCCATGGTCTTATCTGGGTGGAGTTTGTATGTTCTCCCCCATGTTCGTGCTGGTTTCCTCCAGGTGCTCCGGTGTCCTCCCACACTTCAAAAACATACTCGTAGGTTAATTGGCTGCTATCAAATTGACCCTAGTCTCTTTCTCTCTGTCTGTGTTAGGGAATTTAGATTGTAAGCTCCAATGGGGCAGGGACTGATGTGAGTGAGTTCTCTCTACAACGCTGCGGAATTAGTGGCGCTACATAAATAGTTGCCGCTGACGATGACTATGTGTGTGTGGTTCAACATCTCTAGTAGTGGATATGCACCTTGTAACTAAGCACCTCACACATGGTCACTAAATTAACCCTTGGATGCTATACGCCTATTATGTAATTTACTGAAGATGAATATGTTGTATTTTACATGCTCCCCTTTAATAAATATTAAATCACAAAGCATAAAACCCACAGAATTAAATATTGCTCAGTGCAGATTTTGCTATATTAACGCCATTTTCAGGCACAATCCTCTAACACTAGTGGCAGTTAGTCAAACTTCACCATATCTGACCTTATCATTCTTCTTCTTTAGCACTTCTCCTAGATTGCTCATCGCTGCCCCCTACAGGCAAAAGCTGGTGTAAATGCAATACAGACAAATCTGTACCTCTTAGTAAGAATTGTTAGTGGTGTTTTTGAGCTGACGTGGTTTAGTTTTCAAAAAAAAGTTATATAAAAGATATGATATTTTCGGAGTGCACAGTTCTTCTTACATAAATCACCACCCACAGATAAAATCTACAATGGAGCCATAAGTACATAAAGAAGTAAGTGTGCTCTGACTGATAAAACATTTCTTACATTTCTGAAGATTTTAATTAAAATGTTTTTTTCTCATCATAGCTTATCTTTCTTTCTTACATTTTTTAATAAAAAAATATCTTTTGAAAGAAAGTTTTCTCATTTAATCCTACAACAGCTTTTCAATGAATTGCATAACTAAACAGTGAACTTTGTAGAGTTATGACTGTATATTGTCCTTGGATAAGCCTAAATACTTCTCTGTACCTTGCATAATGTGTCAACACTCTGTCACTGTCTTTTTACCAACTTTGTAATTATTAGCATCCTTAACAGGGCTCCATCATTTTCAATATTATATTGATATTATTGAACATTCCATTGCAGACATACAGCACAGAGCCAGACTGATCCAATAGGTGGGGGGGGAGCTGCGCTCAGCTTATAGTATATTTTATTTGTCCCCATTCCCATGTTATCATAAGGAGGTCTTGGAATGAGACATAAACAGTTTATACACATTTATTAGTGTGGTGACTAAGTAGCATAAATAAATTACTAATCCATCCTTCTATAAACAAGTAATATATATTTGTTCTGTGCTATGTAACCTTTATTTTTGGCCCATGGTCATATTTAAGTATCCATCCAATACTCAATGTTCATTTAAATTACTGATAAACCCTATCATAGAATATGTTTTTCTTTCTTAGAAAGTCAGTCTAGTAAGAGACACAAATTCTGGTGCCTGTATACTTTCACTGAGGAGTATAATTATAGTCATTATCATGCAGGGGTGGAACACTACATCACCTAGCTCCATACCAAACTTTGAAGGGAGAGGGCTGCAATGCAGTCTATCCGTTGTTCTGATCATGCGTGGTGCCTGCACATGGGATGCCCTGTTTCAGCTTCACTGTGTTGCATTGACATAATGGAGGATGCAGGCAGCAGCAGAAGAAACCAACATGGGTACTTACATGTTTTAGGCTTCCAAGAACTGACTCATCTCATAACTAGAGGTACACATGAGGTTGTTCAGCTATTTGATAATGCTTTCCTTTAATGTTAATTAGCTTGTCTTTAGCTTACTATCCAGTTGTCTAGATTCAAATCAAATTTCCAATATATGTAATAGATTTGCAACAGGGGACAAGAGAGAAACTTCATTCGTAAACTGGGTACAGACTACAGAGTATTACTGCAAATGCGATTTTTGTAAAGATTTTGGCAACAATTGAAAGAACCGATGCGCATGCAGATTTATGTGCACACACCTACACGATTTACCTTCAGATCTGTGCTCTTCATCTGTCATAACATCTGTTGAAAAGAATGTGACTCTGTAAACTCTTTGGAGATCTGCCTACACTAGAGATGTTCACTGACCCCCGTGTTCTGGTTTTGGTTTTGGTTTTGGATCTGAATTAACTTCGTGTTTTGGTTCTGGTTTTGGCAAAACCGCCCTTGTGTGTTTTGGTTTTGGATCCCTATTTTTTTCTAAAATCCCTATGCATTTTTTTTGCTAAACTCACATAATTTTGCTTTTTTTCCCCTACATTATTATTAACCTCAATAACACTAATTTCAAGTCATTTGCAGTCATTTTGACCATCTCACAGGTCACAATATTATTTTCATACACTTTCAAACAAAGACTGCAGCGACCTGGCTGGATGGTAAGCGACAGAGCAATGACTCAAACACACAGCAGTTCATAGCACATTTAGGAAACTGTGCCACACAGCAGTGGCAGAAAGGAAAAGTGGTGCAAGATGGAATTGTCCTTGGATCATGAAACCAGTTATGGTTTATTTAATCGCTCCACCCATTCCTTGGAAAACTGTGGTAATTCTACAGCTAATACATGGGGACGAGCGCTGACCCCCTCCCCCCCTCCCCCGGGATGCATGCTTTTATCAGACCTAGACCAATCCAGGGTGCCAGACAATGCACTAAAAAGAGCCATTGTAATTCACAGGAAAAATCAAGTTCATCACTGAGTTTCAAATCAGCCCCAATTCCCGAAAAAATATAATATAGTTAGGTACCTTTAACGTAAAGTGCAGATTACAAACACTTTGTGCAATACTGATGAAACAGCAGCAAAGTGGAAGGTAATACATATACACGTCTATTTAGACATCCATGCTTACATTACTTCTGCAAGCAACGTTGTTCTTTGTTAATAGAACTGTTGTCTTTATACCGTTCAAAAAAATTAAAAATAATCCTCCACCATGCTTTGGATGTTGATAGTTGATTAGGATTAGGTGGAGTTAAAGCAGAGGTGTCACTAATTCTGGTCAATTCTTTTACAGTAGACAAGGCCAGATGTCAAAATGTTGTGCTGAGTCATCTGCATCATCAATGGGTGTCTAAGATTTTTGCAAAGCACACAACAGTATATAGCACATATAGGTAACATTGGCACAAAGCGGTAGCTGAAAGGAAAAGTGGTGCATGATGGAATTGTCTTTGGGCCCTCCCACCCACCCTTATGTTGGATCTTAAAAAGGACATGAACACTTTAACAAACCAAGTACTTCAGCAACAAGGAGTGCTATTTTTGAGGCTGATGTGCTTGGTTTGTTTGGGTCCCCACAAAACAAGCTAAAATGGGCTTAAGGCACCTAAGGTAACAGAGCTGTTAATGAACTCTAATTTGGCAAGATGTTTTTGTCATCATCCTCAGCCTCATCCTCACCCTCATCAGTTTGTACATCAACCTCGCACATTATTAATTCATCACCGCTGGAATCCACCATTACAGAAGTTTCAGTATTATAGTGTAATTGGCGGGAAAGGCCTTCTTCGTGGAAATTGAAGTTCATTTTTATGAACATCATCTTTTCCACATTTTGAGGAAGTAGCCTCCTACGCTGATTGCTGACAAGATTCCCAGCTGTGCTGAAAACTCTTTCTGAGTACACACTGGAAGGTGGACAGCTTAGGCAGTGGAAAGCGAGTTAGTACATGGGTCTCCAAATTCCCTTTTTTCCTCCCAGTATGTAAAGGGACTGTCTGTTGTGTCTATTTCTATGCTGTCGTTAAAATAATCCTCCACCATTCTTTGGATGTTGGAGTTACGGTAGAGGTGTTTTTTGGTCAATTATTTTAGACCAGATGTCAAAATGTTGTGCAGAGTCATCTGCATCATCCCTGGTTCTCTTGGGAAAGCTAAGTTTTTTCCTAGCATCAATTGACAGAAACTGAAGGAGGAGACGTCGTCCGGAAATATAACACTTGAGCTATCATCTTGCTCACCAGGAGCTTCTTGCATCTCTTCAGATCTGGGTCAGTTAACGTGATAACTGATACTGGATCACAGTATCAGTTATCACGTTATCTTATCCCCACATTGAGGACACATTTTGAAATGTTATTGATTTTACTATGTTCCCTGTGCTATTTCTACTACTTAACAAGTACATAGGATCGTGGATCGGCAAGGAGTCAGAGGGAGTGACCACCCCCCTTGCGTCTTTCCTGTCTGATGATTGGAGCTACAGGAGAAGGAGTCACCTCGAGTATCCCACGCTGAGTTGATCACCAAACCAACAGAGCCATCGCCAGGAAGCTTTACATGCTGTTGAACTACCCACGTCTGGTAAGTGCATTTCCCTAAGGGGTTTTCTTGTGAATTCGGATGGAATAAGATGAACATATTGTGAACATATTATAAAGAGTTTACCCATTTGGAGAAATTGCATCTAGAAGTTTTTCACTATACTGGACTGATTTTATGCATATGTTTTACACACATTCAACTTGAAATATAATACGAGAGGATTTATCATATGTCTCCATGACATCTTGGTATTAGGCGCCATTCGTGGCGGGCTTGTGGCTTTACGAATAAAATACAAGTCCGACATACTTAGCGTAATTGCTTTGGTTAATCTCCTTCTTCAGTTTCTCAAGCTGCTCTTACAAAAGTCTAATTAAGGGAATCACTTGACTCAAGCTAGCAGTGTCTGAACTCACTTCACAGGTGACTTCATTGAATGGTTTCAGCACCTTGCACAACACAGAAAGTATTCTCCACTGCGCTTAAGTAAAATGCACCCCCCCTCCTTTCCCAATGTCATGGCTTGTGGAGTAAGCGTGGATGGCTTTTCGCTGTTCCTCCATCCGCAGAAGCATATACAGGTGTTACGAGTCGCAGCGGCTCTAGGCACCGCTGCGACTCACTTCCGGTTCCGATTCAGCATCAAGGCCGTTGTCATGATGACTGGGACGTCATTTCCTCCTGGTCCCGGCCGTTGCCTAGGCAACGGTGGGGACGCTCTAAGACGCTAGCGCCGCGTCCCAACATCTAGGCAGCCAGGCGCGTGCGCACTATGTGAAGAGTAGTCCAGCTGGGCTAATCAGCACTCCAGCAGGCCACTTCTGATTGGCCATTACTTACATAAAAGGCAGGAAGGGACAAGTCCTCCCTTCCAGTTATGGTTCCGGCTTAGCTGTTACTAGTCTGCTATTTACTGCTCCTGTGGATTTGATTATTTGTTGCTGACCTTTGCCTGATTCCTGACTTCGTTTGATTGCCTGTGCCCCTAGACCTTTTGCCTGGACTCTTACGCTGCTGATTTGCCTGTGACCTCTGACCTCGATTCTGTGTACTGGATATTCTGTCTGCTGCCGGCCCTCGACCCTTGCCTGGATTTCACTCTGCTAATTGCTCCTTTACGCTATCGCTGGGTTCTCCCCAGTCAGCGCACAACTCATGACCCTCAGCTGTCTGCGGCCAAGTCTGTCCCCACCACTAGGGGCTCCAGCGAAAACCAGACTTCTGAGTAGACTCCGGGTTTTGTGTTGCTGGCTGTTAGGGTTCCTAACATTATAACCAGCCCAAAAAATTTACACTAGGAGTGAGTGAATTATATTGCATTTGGTCCCATGGAACCAAGTCCGGCGCAAGTGCTGGCAGGACAAATCCAGACCTTGTCCCAAATGGTCCAGGAGCTGTCCCAGTGGCAGGCTGCCCAAGAACAGGCATCCAGATCCTCACAAGCTGCTCAGTCCGCAGTGGTGGAACCCAAGATGCATTTACCTGACCGCTTTTCGGGAGATCGCAGGCTCTTCCGTAACTTCCATGAAAGCTGCAAGCTCTACTTCAAATTAAGACCAATCTCGTCTGGATCTCCACAGCAGAGAGTGGGGATAATTATCTCTCTCCTACAAGGGGATCCACAATATTGGGCATTCAGCCTAGATTCCAACAGCCCTCACTTGCAGTCCGTGGACGCCTTCTTTGAAGTGCTTGGTTTGATTTACGATGAGCCGGACCGAGTGGCTTCTGCCGAAGCACAGCTTTGATCTTTATCGCAAGGGCAACGTTCCGCTGAAGAATACTGTTCAAACTTCAGGCGTTGGTCTTCAGCCTGTGCATGGAATGACCCAGCTCTTCGTAGTCAATTCCGCATGGGTCTCTCAGAACTAATTAAGGACTCCCTGGTCCAGTACCCTACTGCGGGATCCCTCGAAGAACTTATGCAGTTAGCTATCCGAATCGACAGGAGATACAGAGAAAGGAAGGCTGAGAAGGAACGTTCTTCATCCTTTTCTCATATGCTTCCGCAAACTGCTCCTATTGATCCAGTCGAGCCTATGCAATTGGGAGCACATCGACTGTCATCTGAGGAACGGACCCGGAGGCGTACTTTGGGTCTCTGCTTGTACTATGGAGAGAAGGGCCATCTGCTCTGTTCCTGCCCCGTTAAACTGGGAAAAGGCCAGGACAAGTGAACATAGAGAGTGTCCATTTAGGCCTACACGTCATCTCTCCAAAAAATTCTTTGCTTGTACCTGCTCAACTCACCTTTAACGGACGAGATATTTCCGTTCCAGCCTTCCTGGACAGTGGAGCTGCCGGAAAGTTTTTGGACTTGGCCCTCGCCCGGTCCTTGGGTTTCGCAGCTGTTCCTCTGGAATCCGTCATCTCTGTTTTTGGATTGGATGGAAATCGTCTTGATAAGGGTGAAATACATCATCGTTAACCTCCTCTACAGTTAAAGTTGGGTGCTCTTCATTCCGAGACCATCTCTCTGTATCTAATTAATTGCCCTTCGGTTCCTTTAATCCTGGGCCATCCCTGGCTTGTTCTTCACAATCCTTGTATCGACTGGACCAAGGGTGAGATCATCAAGTGGGGTCCCCGATGTTCTTCTTCATGCTTGTCTCTACCAGTCAGAATGGCTCTGACCTGCCCTGAATGATTGCCTTTTCCTTACCGTGAGTTCTCTGACGTTTTTGCCAAGAAAGAAGCAGATGTTCTTCCTCCGCACCGGGAATACGATTGTGCTATTGACCTTGTCCCTGGTTCCAGATTGCCTAAGGGGAGATTATATGCCTTGTCTATCCCGGAGAACCAAGCCATGGAATCGTATATAAAGGAGAACCTGCAAAAAGGCTTTATTCGGCCTTCTAAATCTCCAGCTGGTGCAGGCTTCTTCTTTGTGGCTAAAAAAGATGGTGGGTTTAGGCCTTGTATCGACTACAGAGGGTTAAATAAAATAACCATTAAAAACACCTATCCTTTGCCACTTATCTCAGCCATTTTCGATCAACTAAAAGGAGCCCAAATTTTCTCCAAGATTGACCTGCGAGGGGCCTACAATCTGATACGTATCCGAAGTGGCGACGAATGGAAGACCGCTTTTAATACTCAAACGGGTCATTATGAATACCTCGTTATGCCCTTTGGCCTCAGCAATGCCCTGGCTGTTTTCCAAGACTTAATTAATGATGTCCTACCGAATTCTTGGGTTCGTTTGTAGTTGTCTATTTAGATGATATATTGATTTATTCCCGCTCATTAGAACAACACCGGGAACATGTTCGACAAGTGCTTCTGAAGCTCCGCCCTCATCATCTGTATGCGAAATTAGAAAAATGTGACTTTGAAGTCTCCCAGGTCACTTTTCTAGGATATGTCATTTCCCCTGAGGGCTTCGCCATGGATCCCACAAAAGTCAGGCCATTCTCGACTGGGTACAACACCTCTAATTTAAAGGCCATCCAAAGGTTCCTGGGATTCGCTAAATATTACAGGAAGTTCATCAGTGCTTTTTCCGTCCTTGTTGCTCCTATCACAGCTCTGACCCGTAAGGGTGCTGATCCTAAAGTCTGGCCGCCTGCTGCAGTTTCTGCATTTGAAGCCTTGAAATGTGCTTTCGTGTCTGCCCCAGTTCTGAAGCATCCTAATCCAGACCTTCCCTTTATTGTCAAAGTTGATGCTTCTGATGTAGGAGTCGGAGCTGTATTGTCTCAAAAAGATCTTAGAGACCACCGCCTTCATCCCTGTGCCTCTTTTTCTCGAAAATTTTCTTCCGCAGAAGAACATTACGACGTGGGCAACCGTGAGTTACTGGCCATCAAATGGGCACTAGAGGAATGGCGCCACTGGCTTGAGGGAGCAAAATATGCTATCACGATATATACAGACCATAAGAACTTGTCCTATATCGAGTCAGCTTAAAGGCTGAATTCCCGGCAAGCACGGTGGTCCTCTTCTTCTCTCGCTTCCACTTTGTTATTACTTTTCAACCTGGTTCAAAGAACCTTAGAGCGGATGCTCTGTCTCGTACCTTAATCTCAGCTCAAACCCCAGTCTCTGAGCCCTGTTCCATTATTCCCGCTTCTTCCATTCTGATTGCCTTCACGCAGAAGTTGGGTGAAAACCTTCAGCAATATCAACCACAGGCACCTTCTAAAACTCCGGTAGGCAAACTTTTCGTGCCTATACTCCTCAGGAAATCGGTTCTCTCAGAATGTCATGGCAACAAAGCCTCTGGACATCCCGGTATCGCCAAGACCATCGAAATTGTTTCTCATACTGTCTGGTGGCCGTCATTGTCGGCGGACCTAAGAGAATATGTTTCATCCTGTGACCTGTGTTCCAAGAACAAGATTTCTCGAAGTTCCCCTTCTGGGTTATTACTGCCGTTACCTGTTCCGGTCAGACCGTGGACCCACGTATCCATGGACTTCATCGTCGAATTACCTCCATCTTCCGGGTGCAACACCATCTGGGTAACGGTGGATCGGTTTAGTAAAATGGCCCACTTCATTCCTTTGACCAAGTTACCTTCGGCTCGTTCTTTGGCCACTTTGTTTGTCAAACATGTATTTCGTTACCATGGTCTACCAGAGGATATTGTATCAGACCGGGGTTCACAGTTCATTGCAGTGTTCTGGAAGGCCTTCTGCTCTCTCCTAGGAATCAGTCTCAGTTTATCATCTGCCTACCACCCGCAATCAAACGGACAGACTGAAAGGGTGAATCAATCCTTGGAGCAATACCTTCGATTGTATATATCCAAGCATCATGACGACTGGGCTGACCTCCTTCCATGGGCCGCATTTGCGTACAACAACGCATGCCACACCTCTTCCCAGTACTCCCCCTTTTATTGTAACCTTGGGTACCATCCCAGAGTCAATTCATTATCCTCTCTATCCTCTAATAGACCACCTGAAACCAGAGCCACGGCCACTCGGCTTAAGAAGATCTGGAAATTAGTGCATCAGTACTTACTCCAAGCCTCCTTTAAGTCTAAGGTCTTTGCCGATCTTCATCGGTCCACTTGTTCATTCAAAGTTGGAGATTCAGTATGGCTCTCTACCCGGAATATAAGACTCCGTCAGCCTTGCAAGAAATTGGGGCCTAAATTTACTGATCCATTTACCATTCTAAGACAAGTTAACGCAGTAGCCTTCAAACTGAAGCTTCCTGAATCTCTAATAATCCCCAGCACTTTCCACTGCTCTTTGTTGAAACCTGCCCAGTGTTCCAGACAATTCAAATCTCGACAGCCCTCTAGACCTCAGCCAGTTTCGGTGGATGGACATCAAGAATTTGAAGTCGAGAAGATCCTTGATTCAAAAAAGGTCCAGGGTCAGGTCCACTACTTGGTCCATTGGAAAGGATACGGCCCGGAGGAAAGGTCCTGGGTACCACAAAGAAATCTTCACTCTGATGAATTACTTGCTGATTTCTTTAAAAAAAATTCCCGGAAAACATGGGTGTCGGGGTTCTTTGACCTCTACTCAAGGGGGGGGGGGTACTGTTACGAGCCGTGGCAGCTCTGGGCACTGCCGCAACTCACTTCTGGTTCCGAAACAGCGTCAAGGCCGTCATCATGACAACCAGGACGTCATTTCCTCCTGGTCCCGGCCGTTGCCTAGGCAACAGTCGGGACGCTCTAAGACGCTAGCGCCGCGTCCCAACATCTAGGCAGCCAGGCGCGTGCGCACTATGTGAAGAGTAGTCCAGCTGGGCTAATCAGCCCTCCAGCAGGCCACTTCTGATTGGCCAATACTTACATAAAAGGCAGCAAGGGACAAGCTCTCCCTTCCGGTTATAGTTTCTGCTTAGCTGTTTCTAGCCTGCTATTTCCTGCTCCTGTGGATTTGATTATTTGTTGCCGACCTTTGCCTGATTCCAGACTTCATTTGATTGCCTGTGCCCCTAGACCTTTTGCCTGGACTCCTACGCTGCTGATTTGCCTGTGACCTCTGACCTCGATTCTGTGTACTGGATATTCTGTCTGCTGCCGGCCCTCGACCCTTACTCCGATCGTTACTGAGGATATTGATGAGGACGGTGTTGTGGGTGTAGATTGCAGCTGTCTTGATCTAGCTGAGAGAAGGGACTGATGATGGACTGCTTGTTGTTATTTTTTTAGCATATTTTTTTAGCATATGTTACTGATTTTCCCAACAGCTTGCCATGAACTCGCTTTAAATGGCGTAATATGGATGAGGCTACTAGATGGTTAAGGTCCATAACTCTACTGACTGTGGATTTAGAAACGCTACAAATGGATAGACAACTGTCGTCAGGATTTCGGGGAAAAAAATTCCACACATAAGAGGTGGATTTTTTGGTCTTATGCCCAGGCATAACAATGGTCTTCTTCTTATCATGTGCAAGAACTGCTTCCACTGGGACAGGACTTACACAAACAACAACATCATCATCATAATCAACATCCTCATTATCGTCAACGTCAGCTACACAAATATCCCCCTCATCCTGTTGCAATTCCAAAGTGGCATCCTCAATTTGTGCATCACTTGGGCTGTTCATGCATACATCTGCAGAAATGCTAAAAGGGGCCTTCTTTATGGGTGCACTATCAGAAAGGTCAGGATTACACATAGCACTCGTGAATAGACTCTCCTCAGGGATTTGTGTCATTTCTGAATCTGAACATACATTTTCCTCTAATGCCTTACTGTTTTCTTCCAGCTGTTACATGTAAAAGTATTTGGACACCACTTTTGGAGTCCGAATGACAAGGTCTTGCTTGGTCATGACTGACCTTACAAGAAGATGCCACAGTGACAGCTGCAGAACTAGCACTCATAGAGAAAGGCGAAGGCCATATTCTTTCCTTGCCACTGCAGGTGTAGAATGACATGTTGTAAAAAAAAAAAATTCTGCAGCTAATTTAGCCTGGATTACAGGTCTTTTTTTCTTGACCAAGGTGAAAGGTGTTTTTTTTACATTTTTGTTTAGCTGACTTAAAAACACTATGCACTTTAACATAGGCTTTAGCAGATGACGTAGAGGGATTACTATCATCATGACTGGTGCCAGCAGCTGCTTGATGCTCCTGATCTTCTGTGTACTGCTGTGAATCCATTTTGATAGCACAGTACAATGTGACTGCAGATTAAGAACAACACTGCCAGTCCTATTATTTGTATTTCAGCAATGACAATTAGCAATGCAGCAATGGACCTCTCCTCTTTGTGTTTTACCTATATAACACTGTACAATGTGACTGCAGATTTAGAAGACAAAGCCTGCCAGCCCTATTATTTCTATTTCAGAAATGACAATTAGCAATGGAGCAATGGAGCTCTCCTCTTTGTGTTTTACCTATATAACACAGTACAATGTGACTGCACATTCAGAAGACCAAGCCTGCCAGCCCTATTATTTCTATTTCAGCAATGACAATTAGCAATGGAGCGATGGAACTCTCCTCTTTGTGTGTTACCTATATAACACAGTACAATGTGACTGCAGATTTAGAAGACCAAACCTGCCAGACCTATTATTTCTATTTCAGCAACGACATAGTACAACGTGACTGCACATTTAGAAGACCAAGCCTGCCAGCTCTATTATTTAACAATGGAGCTCTCCTGAATGTCACTGGAGACTTTGAAGAACACTGCTACCGCTTGTCACGAGCCGCGGCGGTACTCACAGCTGCCGTGGTTCGCTTCCTGCGCTCCCTGGTGTCACGGCCGTCACCTTGACGACCAGGACTTCACTTCCACCCAGTACCCGACCATTGCTAAGGCAACTGTCGGACGCCTCTTCACTGCCGCGTCCCGGCAATGTAGGAAGCCGGGTATGCGCACGCACTCAGTAGCTCTCATTCATTAGTTTCAGCCTGTGGGCTGAATTAGCTGTCATTTAGCCTGCATGTGTGTGTTTCTCAGGGACAAGCCCTGATTGGTCTCCCTGAGTATTTAATGCAGTGAGGTCTGCAGCCTCACTGCCGGTTATAGCTTCTGTTACCAGTCTGCTGACCTGCTCTGCTCCAAGCTCCTGTCCTTTGGATATTCTGTTGGATTGCCCGTGTATAACCCCTTGTCTGGATTTGGACCCTGCCTGTGTTTCTTGTGACCCCGACCTCTGGCGTGTTTACCGACCTTCCTGTTTGCTCGTGACCCTTGACCTCGTGCTGCTTGTTTTTATTTGCTGTCTGCTGCCAGCCCTTGACCTTTGCCTGGACTTCACTCCGCTTTCCTGGATTCTCCCCAGCCGGTACGCACTTCACGACCCTCTGTCAGTCTGCAGCCCAGTCTGTCCCCACCACTAGGGGCTCCAGTGAACACCTGACTGGCAGAGTAGATTCCGGGTTGTGCAGTATCGGCTAGGGGGGTTCCTAACATTATAACCGGCCCAAAGACATTCTGGAGACGAAATTGTGATGGATGAAAGCGGAACCAAATCGTCTCCATTCCAAGCCCTGGCGGGTCATGTTGAGACCCTGTATCAGATGGTCCGGGGATTTTCCCAGCGTTTGTCCGCTCAAGAGGAGGACTCCCGGACTACACTAGCCATTTCCGGTTCCACCGATGAACCCAAGTTAAATTTGCCGGATCGGTTCTCTGGAAATAGAGCCCTGTTCCGGAACTTTATGGAAAGCTGCATGCTCTACTTTCGCCTGAAACCTCGGTCTTCCGGTTCGGAACCACAGAGAGTCGGGACTGTCATCTCCCTCCTGCAGGGTGACCCCCAGTCTTGGGCGTTCACCCTGCCGCAGTCTAGTCCTTTCTTGCAATCTTTGGAAGCTTTCTTTAACGCATTGGGTCTGCTCTACGATGACCCTGACCGAGTTGCCTCCGCTGAGGCTCATCTACGGGCTCTAAAGCAAGGACGACGTCCTGCAGAAGAATACTGCGCTGAATTCCGCAGATGGTCACCTGACAGTAAATGGAATGATCCAGCGTTACGCAGCCAGTTTCGCCTTGGACTGTCAGAGCAGATCAAAGATTCACTTGTGCAGTATCGTTCCAGCACCTCGTTGGAAAGCCTTATGCAACTCACCATTAAAATTGACAGGAGAATCAAGGAGAGGAAGACAGAGAAAGAGGCATCTTCCTTTTCATCTGCATTTATCCCGTTTCCCACGGATGAGGAGGAACCTATGCAGTCGGGGGCCTATCGCCTCTCTCCTGACGAAAGAGACAGAAGACAGTCACAAGGCCTATGTCTTTATTGTGGTAATAAAGGCCACTTCTCCTGCTCTTGTCCTTACAAACCTGAAAAAGGAGCATGTCTGGGAAAGGTCCACTTAGGTATGCAAGTTGTTTCCCAAAAGAATGCTGTCCTGATTCCCACACAAGTCACTTTCGGTGCCAGTTCCATGGCCCTGTCGGCCTTCATTGATAGTGGAGCTGCAGGCAACTTCCTCGACATCGGGTTTGGCCGCTCCGCAGGAATTCCGACTGTGAAGCTTAAATCTGCCATTACCGTTTGTGGCTTAGATGGGAGTCCATTGCCTGGTTGCAAGATTACTTGGGAGACTCCGTTTCTGCAACTGAACATTGGAGCTCTCCATTCAGAGTCAATGACCTTCTTCCTTATCGACTGTCCGTCAGTTCCATTGATCCTGGGCCACCCTTGGCTTTCCCGTCATAACCCTGTCGTGGATTGGGCGAAAGGAGAAATTGTCCAGTGGAGGTCTTATTGTACACAGTCCTGCTTGACTCTGCCTCTGCGTGTGATTCAGTCTATTTAGGAGCAGCTTCCCTCACAATATCATGAGTTCTGGGATGTGTTCTCCAAAAAGGCTGCTGACACCTTATCACCACACCGTGACTTTGACTGTGCCATCGAGCTTATTTCTGGTTCCAAGTTACCCAAGGGACGCTTGTACTCCCTTTCTGGTCCAGAGACCAAATCCATGCAGGTATACATTGATGAAAACCTGGAGAAAGGCTTCATCAGGCTTTCTAAAACTCCAGTAGGAGCGGGATGCTTCTTTTTATCCAAAAAAGACGGAGGACTAAGACCCTGTATTGACTACCGAGGACTAAATCTCTTTACAGTCAAAAACACCTACCCCCTTCCTCTCATCTCCGTATTATTCGATCAATTAAGAGGTGCCACAGTCTTCACCAAAATCGATCTTCGTGGAGCCTATAACCTCATCCGTATCAAAGAAGGAGATGAATGGAAGATGGCATTCAATACGCACTCTGGCCACTACGAGTATCTGGTCATGCCGTTTGGTCTTAGCAACGCACCTGCAGTATTCCAGGACCTAATTAATGAAGTTCTTCGGGAGTTTCTTGATTGTTTCGTGGTCTATTTAGATGATATCCTTATCTATTCTAAATCCTTATCCGTACATTAGGGTCACATAAAACAGGTTCTACAGAAATTGCGAGAACACCACCTTTACGCCAAACTAAAAAAGTGTGAGTTCGAGGTGCAGAAGGTATCCTTTCTGGGTTACGTAATCTCTTCTGAGGGATTCTCCATGGATCCAACTAAGGTTCAAGCTATCTTGGATTGGGTGCAACCAAACAATCTTAAGGCGGTGCAGAGGTTCCTGGACTTCGCCAACTATTATAGAAGGTTCATTCGTGGCTTTGCTGACATTGTGGCTCCCATTGTCATCCTGACTCGCAAAGGAATGGATCCTACTAATTGGTCGCTCCAAGCAGTAGCCTCATTTGAAAGCTTGAAAAAAGCCTTTGTGTCCGCTCAGGTCCCTAGACACCCGGATCCAACTAAAACATTTGTTCTTGAGGTCGACGCCTCTGACGTCGGTGCCGGTGCTATCCTATCACAGAAGGACCTTCATACTCATCGTCTACACCCATGTGCCTATTTCCCCGGTAAGTTCTCTTCAGCAGAAGCCAACTATGATGTTGGTAATAGGGAACTATTGGCATTTAAATGGGCCTTCGAGGAGTGGCGGCATTGGCTGGATGGTGCTTCACATCAGATCTCCGTTATTACAGACCACAAGAACTTACAATATATTAGATCGCCCAAACGCCTAAATCCCAGACAGGCCCGTTGGTCATTGTTCTTTACCCGTTTCAATTTTGTGATCACCTACCGACCAGGTTCCAAAAATGTCCGGGCAGATGCTCTGTCCAGAAGCTTCTTGGCACACCACGTTCCAGTCACAAACCCAGAGCCTATTATTCCGTCTTCCATAATCCATGCTGGGTTAATCCAAGACCTGAGTATCACACTTCAGAGATTTCAAAGATTAGCCCCTGATATTACTCCGGAGCGGTGTCTATTTGTTCCAGTCCGTTTAAGGAAGGCGGTTCTTGCAGAGGCGCATAATAGTAGGACTGCCGGACATCCTGGAATTCAGAAGACGCTAGAAATCCTTTCCCGTACTGTCTGGTGGCCATCATTGTCTGCTGACATCAAAAGTCATGTCCTCTCGTGCGAGGTTTGTGCCAGGAATAAAATCCCCAGGACTCGTCCAGTAGGCCAGTTGGTTCCATTGGCCATTCCTGCAAAACCTTGGACACACTTGTCCATGGACTTTATAGTCGATCTGCCACGCTCTGCAGGACACAATACCATTTGGGTCGTGGTAGACCGGTTCAGCAAAATGTCACACTTCATACCACTAACCAGACTTCCTACTGCTCGAGATTTGGCCGTTTTATTCATCCAACATATTTTCCATCTCCATGGACTCCCTACTGATATCGTTTCCGATCGTGGTTCCCAGTTCATAGCACAATTCTGGAAATCCTTTTCTACCCTTCTCGGAATCATGATTAGTTTGTCATCTGCAAACCACCCTCAGTCAAATGGGCAAACTGAAAGGGATAACCAGTCCTTAGAACAATTTTTACGATGCTACACGTCGGAATTTCATGATAACTGGTCCTCTTTGTTACCCTGGGCAGAATTTGCTTATAATAATTCATGTCACTCATCTACCAAAACCTCTCCATTTTACTGCAATTTTGGTTTTCACCCCAAATCTAATTCCTTGTACTCGCTCAAGTCCGCTGGTGTTCCGGAGATTCGCTCCACTGCCAGGGATCTCAAAGTTATCTGGAAAAAAGTGCAGTCATCATTGAGACAAGCCTCATTTGTTGCAAAAAAAAATTTGGACCGCCACCGTACCACCTGCTTCCTCAAAGTGGGCCAGAAAGTGTGGCTTTCTACAAAAAATATTAGGCTCAGACAGCCTTGCAGGAAGTTGGGCCCTAAGTTCATCGGTCCGTTTCTCATCATCAAGCAGGTTAATTCTGTTTCATTTAGGTTAAAAATTCCTGGGTCGTTGAGAATCCCCAACACGTTCCATTGTTCCCTGCTCAAACCTGTACTTTACCCAAGTCCATATGGACAGAGTTGGAACAGACCTAGAAAATTGGTTGTTCAAAGCATTCTTGATTCTAAGAAGGTACAGGGTCAGGTGCACTTCCTGGTGCAATGGAAAAATCGAGGTTTGGAAGAGTGGCTTTGGATTCCGCGAAGACAACTCCATGCCACTAAACAGCTGAAGGAGTTCTTCAAGAAATTTCCGAAGAAACCTGGGTGTCGGGGTTCCTTAACCCCTCCTCAAGGGAGGGGTACTGTCACGAGCCGCAGCGGTACTTACAGTCGCCGCGGCTAGCTTCCTGCGCTCCCTGGCGTCCCGGCCGTCACCTTGACGCCCGGGACTTCACTTCCACCCAGTACCCGACCGTTGCTAAGGCAACTGTCGGACGCCTCTTCAGCGCCGCGTCCCGGCAATGTAGGAAGCCGGGTACGCGCACGCACTCAGTAGCTCTCATTAATTAGTTTCAGCCTGTGGACTGAATTAGCTGTCATTTAGCCTGCATGTGTGAGTTTCTCAGGGACAAGCCCTGATTGGTCTCCCTGAGTATTTAAGGCAGTGAGGTCTGCAGCCTCACTGCCGGTTATAGCTTCTGTTACCAGTCTGCTGACCTGCTCTGCTCCAAGCTCCTGTCCTTTGGATATTCTGTTGGATTGGCCGTGTATGACCCCTTGCCTGGATTTGGACCCTGCCTGTGTTTTTTGTGACCCCGACCTCTGGCGAGTTTACCGACCTTCCTGTTTCCTCATGACCCTTGACCTCGGCCTGTTTATTGGATTTGCTGTCTGCTGTCGGCCCTTGACCTTTGCCTGGACTTCAATCCGCTTTCCTGGATTGTCCCCAGCCGGTACGCACTTCACGACCCTCTGTCAGTCTGCGGCCCAGTCTGTCCCCACCACTAGGGGCTCCAGTGAACACCTGACTGGCAGAGTAGATTCCGGGTTGTGCAGTATCGGCTAGGGGGTTCCTAACACCCCTCCTCTTTGTTTTCTACCTATGACGCTGCCCAACTGCACTAGAAACTGCCAAGAACTGTGCTACCCCTTCTGTGTCCCTCTGTGAAATGGTGCTGGATCGCCGTGGAGAGCGGTACTTATAGAATCCATATCTCGCGAGATCCGACTACGTAACGATGATGTTTTGCCTCATTTTCAATTCTGAGGGCACGGGAAAGTACCGAGCTGCCTCTGCTCGGTACTTGGATCTGCTAAGTTCGGATGTGTTTGGTTCTCTGGGAACTGAGCCTGAGCATCTCTAGCCTACACTGCTTGATAGTGATTTTTAGTCAGTTTCTAAAATCAAATCAAAGGATACATTTTCGTGGGAGCGTACACACTAATGCAATATTGGACCTAACAGTCGTTTATCCTGCCATTGGCACAATAATTGGTGGAAACACCTGTAGTGTACAGTTTTACTCACTTTCTGAGTTAGGTTGTTTCTTGATTCTTTACTATGCTGAGCAGAAGATCACAAACACACAATAAGGTTTGACGCAATTAAACAATCTGTCTTTCAGAGGGACATTGCCTCAGCATGTGCCAGTGTAAAGCTATACATACCCAAGTTATGAACTATCCAGAAAATGGTGGAGCCCCTGGCTTGAGTACACAGATCAGTACTAGCACTAAAACAGCCAACACAAATATACATAAATAAGCAATTTATTGCACAGAAAAAGCATAAGCAGAATAGTATAATTACAAAAATTCCTTAAGCACAAATAAACAAGAAACATGAGGCAAAAAACAACACATAATAACCAGCAAAATGCAAGGGCAAAACAGGAAACTGGCAGGGCAAACAGGGTAAAGCAGATACGTTGGAATAATTAGTCCAGGAATGCAGGGCAAGCAGGATCCAGGAATGAACTCAAAGGCCTGATGCTAAGTTGGATGCATTTGCAACAAAAAATGCTAGCACAAAATCATGCAATTACAGGTATATGCTGAGTTATGTGTACAACACACATTTATGTGTTATAGTGGTATGATGATACGGCATTGAGAGTATTACCATGCTTTTGAGACGCCTGTCATAATCTTAATAATAATGACAGTTGCTTTAATGTAGTGTATTAAAAAATATAGCAATAATAATAATAATAATAATAATAATAAAATGTATCCCAAAAACGCTACAGCATTTGAATCCTAGGCTGGTAGCAGGAAATGTGGGGGGAAAACAGTGCGCTCCCCCCACCTTGGAAAAAATGCTATCAGTACTAACTATGCTTGACATGCTGGGCTGGTGAAACTACAACAGGGAAACAGGGCCCCCCTGTCATAATGTCACTACCCGAAGCCTGCTCAGCATGGAAACGGTGGCTAAGTGGTTAGCACTTCTGCCTCACAGCGCTTGCGTCATGAGTTCAATTCCCGACCATGGCCTTATCTGTGTGGCGTTTGTATGTTTTCCCAGTGTTTGCGTGGGTTTCCTCCGGGTGCTCCGGTTTCCTCCCACACTCCAAAAACATACTAGTAGGTTTGGCTGCTATTAAAAAAAATTACCCCTGTCTCTGTATGTGTGTGTGTGTATGTTAGGGAATTTAGATTGTAAGCTCCAATGGGGCAGGGACTGATGTGAATGAGTTCTCTGTACAGCGCTGCAGAATCAGTGGCGCCATATAAATAAATGATGATGATGATGATGATGATTCGCTAGAGGAATCGGGCCTGCACACCCCCCTTTCCCCCACCCCAGAAGAAAATAGCCATGTGCTGAGAGTATGGCTGTTCCCAACAACCCTGTGCTTGTGTGGGTAATAACTTTGTAAAATATAGGTTTTAGCTTTTTTGGCTGGTGTGCTACTGGTCCCAGCAAGCCCTGGCAGCCCAATCCTGTTTAGGTACAGGTGCCAGCCTAACCAAAGCTGCCAGAGCATGCAGGCATTTGTAGAACTATATTCACAGTGGGCATGCATACTGCATCTTATACATTGTACACAGCTTAAACAGGCATGAGGCCTATTCTGCATCAGCCCTAGAGTCTATACAGGTTAGATGGCAAAGCAAGACTCAAGAATTCCGAATCTTTAAATAAGGGGCTGTAAAACAGGATTTTGGATGCAGGCAGACCAGACAAAGACAATGGGCAAAGCTGGAAGATCATAGAAGGAGGGCAAAGGTGCAACAATGATCTGGCAAGAAAGATTTGCAAAGTTGAGCATATAAAGGTAACAGATGGGAAACAGGTTTAGCAGCTAGTCAGCAGATGTCATTAATTACAGGAGTGTTGACATCTGCTCGTGAAATCAGGGAACTGCATTTAACCAAAGTAATAAAAACATTCTAATGCAGTGCCCCTAGGAGGTAGACATGCAATACTTCACATTGGGCCCGATTTATTAAGGAAAATAAAGCATGCAAAAGGAGTAAATTTGCACCTTGGCAAAACCATGTTGCATTGGAGGGGAGATACATTTAAAATGTGGGGACAGATTAATAGTTGGGGTAGGGCATGTCCTAGATCAAATTTAAATTTCAGTGTAAAAATAAAGCTATTAAGCATTTGTGTGCTGCATGAAAAAGCAGCCAGTATATATAATAAATGTTTTTGCACCCCTTGCATTGTAACATGGTTTTGTCCAGGAGAAAACTTACTCCTTTTCTTGCCTTACTTTCATTAATGAATCAGGCCCATTGTCTTCAAGGACTGTCAAGTAAATGGAGTTTCAAGAAGTGACAACTCATGTAATGGAGATGGTTAATAGTATATATTTATTGCAAGGAAACAACTTTAAAATGCTTTCTAAAGTTACACACTTTCCTAATGAGTCTGTCTGTAGAGTTCTTCCCATGTCTTGCAGAAGGCCCCTATCATACAATAACGTTTGACCAAGAAGGGGAAAACAGTCTATCTGTAGGAGGGATTAAACTGCCATAACTGTAATCATATAAGAATATAATATATGATAAACAATACAATATTAAGAAGTATACATTACATATAACACATTCATTTCATCTGTCCTATTAGGTTCTCCGTTCCCCAATTCAAAACTGACTATGGTTTAACGTAAACTGAGGATGTAACTGAAAAAAATACATATGAACAAAATGTATCTAATAGTTGACAGAATGAATAGACCAGTCCTGCAGTGACTTGTACACAGTAACAGAAGAAGGTGTAAGGCTGGATCTGTGGGAAGGCGGAAATGTGATACCACAGTGGTGATGAACAGATCAGCAGCTGAAATTCCAATTCTCTGGTAAAGGCAGCAATTAAGCCTGTAATTTTCAAATTTTCTCAAGCAGCAGAGTTTTGAATAATAATTACATATAAACATAGCTGGATTAAGAGGGGGCACAGGGGGCACGTGCCTGGGCCCCCCTCTCTCCGAGGGCCCCCCGCCGCTGCGCTCAGAACCTCCTGATGATTTTTTTTTTTTTTTCCTCTTTATTTTTTTTTAATGGCGGAGGGGGGGGGGAAGGGGTTGCGGGCGGGCGGGCAGGTCCAGGGCTCCCTTCATTGGTGGGGGGAGCAGGGTAGCAAAAAAAAGAAAAAACAAAAAAAAGATATACTCACCTGATCGCTGCGCCGGCGTCCCTCCTCCTCCCTCCTCTCTGCACTGTTAACACTGAATGACAGGCGTGATGTCATCAAGTCACGCCTGTCATTCAGTGAGGAGCAGCGCGGAGAGGACCAAGAAGACAGAAGAGAAGAAAGAAGCTAAAAGAAAGGTAAGTAAAAAAAAAAAAAAAAACGGAAAAACGCAGAAAGGCACAGTATGGAGGAAAAAGGGGTAGAAGAAAGGCACACTATGGAGGAAAAAGGGGTAGACGAAAGGCACACTATGGAGGAAAAAGGGGGAGTAGAGAGGCACACTATGGAGGAAAAAGGGGTAGAAGAAAGGCACACTATGGAGGAAAAAGGGGGAGAAGAGAGGCACACTATGGAGGAAAAAGGGGTAGAAGAAAGGCACACTATGGAGGAAAAAGGGGGAGAAGAAAGGCACACTATGGAGGAAAAAGGGGTAGAAGAAAGGCACACTATGAAGGAAAAAGGGGGACAAGAAAGGCACACTATGGAGGAAAAAGGGGTAGAAGAAAGGCACACTATGGAGGAAAAAGGGGGAGAAGAGAGGCACACTATGGAGGAAAAAGGGGTAGACGAAAGGCACAGTATGGAGGAAAAAGGGGGAGAAAAAAGGCACACTATGGAGAAAAAAGGGGGAGAAGAGAGGCACACTATGGAGGAAAAATGGGGAGAAGAGAGGCACACTATGGAGGAAAAAGGGGGAAAAGAGAGGCACACTATGGAGGAAAAAGGGGGAGAAGAAAGGCACAGTATGGAGGAAAAAGGGGGAGAAGAGAGGCACAGTATGGAGGAAAAAGGGGGAGAAGAGAGGCACAGTATGAAGAAAAAAGGGGGAGAAGAGAGGCACAGTATGGAGGAAAAAGGGGGAGAAGAGAGGCACACTATGGAGGAAAAAGGGGGAGAAGAGAGGCACACTATGGAGGAAAAAGGGGGAGAAGAAAGGCACACTATGGAGAAAAAAGGGGGAGAAGAGAGGCACACTACTGAGGAAAAAGGGGAGAAGAGAGGCACAGTAAGGAAAAAGGGGGAGAAGAGAGGCACACTACTGAGGAAAAAGGGGGATAAGAAAGGCACAGTAAGGAAAAAGGGGGAGAAGAGAGGCACACTATGGAGGAAAAAGGGGGAGAAGAAAAGCACACCATGGAGGAAAAAGGGGGAGAAGAGAGGCACAGTAAGGAAAAAAGGGGGAGAAGAGGCACAGTAAGAAAAAAGGGGGAGAAGGGAGGCACAGTAAGGAAAAAGGGTGAGAGGCACAGCATGAGAAAAAAGGGGGGAGAAAGGCACAGTATAAGAAAAAAGGGTGAGAGACACAGCATGAGGAAAAAGGGGGGGGAGAGAGGCACAATAGTGGGGACAATTAATTAATTTAAGATGGGGTGGTTTGGGCGCTACTGAATGTGGGAGTGAGTTTGGGGAGAATGAGGTCCCTTTATTAAATGTGCCTATGAATTATTTAATGGCAGTGACGGTTGCGGGAAATAGGTATATTTCTGAAATGTAAATACTATTAATTTATTGCTGGGGCTGTTTGTAGGGAGGGAAATAGGTTTATTTATTAAATGTGAATACTATTATTTTAATGTTGGGGCTGGAGGAAGGCCTAATTATTAATCATGGGTGGTACTGATTTAACGCCGGGGTGGCTGTCATTTTCTAAATGTACCCATTTTTTTTTCCAAATAGGGCCCCTAACATTCCAGGATCTAGACAAGCCACTAAAGAAACCTGCAGCACAGGTGGTGAAAGTGAGAAGAACAGGTAGGAGAGAGCAGCAACGTCTGTGAAATGTTGTGATTCTAGTGGGACAATCCCAATTTTTGGTGACCGTTCAATGGTGTACACAACAATGCAGTTTTTTTTTGTCTGTAGGAGGGTGGCCTGGCCATGCCCAATGATGCATTATCAATGGTATTTTAATTTGCGGTATCATTGCTAGTTTTAATGTGCATTATAAATTTTATTTTTAAAGTGCGGTATCATTGATAGTTTTAATGTGCATTATAAATATTATTTTAAAAGTGGGGTATCATTGCTAGTTTTAGCGTGCGGTATCATTGCTAGTTTAAGTTTACGTTATAAATGGTATTTTTAATGTGTGATATCATTGCTAGTTTTAATGTGTGGTGTCAATACCCATTTTAATGTGGTGTTTTGGTGATTGTTTTAATGTACAGTATTTTAGTTTGTGGAAGCAATGATTTTTCTTATGCAGACAACCTAGGCGAGCCCTCTAGGAGAGCTGTAAGTGTCATACTGTGGGCTGTAGGTGATGTAATGCAGGATGTGTCCCTATGCCCTTAATTTTAGATTTTGTGGGCCCCCCTGTCTTAAGTGCCCCGGGCCCCCCGAAGCCTTAATCCAGCTCTGCATATAAAGCAAGTTGAACTATATATTTTACACGTGTTCATAGGTGCCGATAATCAGGAGTCAGTCTATACTTTTAATGGAATTCTTTTGTACCAACTCCCTATGTTCCTTGCATGGGGAAAGCATATTTCTATGCACACGAATACGAAAGGATTAAAAACATTGAAATGTGTTGCACAAAATACAAAAAAGGTTTACAGCATGTACATTTCATTAGAATGGTTGCAGAAAGAAATGTGTATAATTATCCTGTAGGTTGAATGGAGGAAGGCATGGATACATTTAAAATATATATAGATTCCTATACCACAGCACAACCCATCACATAAAATATTACTGCAGGAACATCTGCAATACAGTACAAAGTGTCTAGTAAATTGTTCAGATTACTCCCATTAAAACCTATACCTGGAACTCAGAACTGGAAGCAGAACTGTTTATTTGACTCATTTTGTTTTATGAGACTTCTTGGAACGTTGTACACACTAGGGTTTTTGTAATCAAAGAAAGTTATATTTTAAATGCATTACATGTATAGAATCTGCATGTTACATAACTTACATTCTTAGATTTAAAGTATTGTGTGTATGACAATTACCATACTTTATAAAAAGTATATGTGTACCCTTACAAAGACATCCCACACAGGCTGTACTTTGTCCTAAGTTGAAATGAGGTCATTTTGGATGGACAATAACATTCAGAAGAGTATTTATTAGCTTATGTATTGAAATCGTTTTTAATTTGTTTACCAAATGTCTCTATAAATTTTGAATGGACTGAGAAAACGTTATTTTTCCAGAGTGTCATAGCTCAACCTGAAAGGACCTGGAGCCATTTTGTTATTTCGGAATGATTCTGAAGCAATGTAAATGATTTCTGTAACATATCTGAATACTTATTAAACTTATTAAATAATTCAAAGCACTGGCTTTAATCATTCTGTGTTGAGACCAGGGGAATACCTGCAATAAGACAAACAAAGCAGTTGTCTCTAGCAGCACAATCAGAAAGCTTTACCTCTTCGGTAAGGCAATGTATGCAGTGTTTATGCCAAATCTAAGCAGTTTTATAAACTATGCCTTGAGATTTCACCTACAAGAAGAACTAAAGCAGACTAATTTATAAGGTCTAGACTGAAAATATTATAGCAATGTTAATACAGCACTGACAAATTATACTATTTGATGTTGTTGCCTTAAAAAAGAAAACAATCCAAAATGTTTTATTTATTTTTCAATGTAATTCAATTAACTCCCCTAGAATACCATCGACAGACAAGATTACTTTAGAGAACATCCAGAATTATTCAGAAGATCATCAAGCAACGTTAGGAGTCATTGAGTCATCATCATCAAACAACACCTAACTCCTGAAATCATCAGCAAAAGTAAGTCCGTCTGATGATAGCGAAATAATTTCTTAATAACTGTATCTTTACCATGCTGTTATGGATTATGTTTGTGTTTCTCTCCTGGAGCATGCTCAATGTGTTTTTCTACTGCTGTCTCTGCTTATCACTGCCCAGCTGCCTCTGATCACCCCTGATTGTTACATTTTAAATTGGGGCTTTTTTTATCACATCTTGGTGAACCCATTGTTTTATGCTTGTGCTGCAATTTCTGAACATGCTGCTGAATCTCCTGTCTGATCTTCTCAGATACCTGAACTTTGGCTTGCCCTGATCTTGTAGACTTCTGGAGCCAAGGCCTCAGGCTATTTCTGGACTTTGCTTTCTCATTATTCACCTGAATTCATCTGGCTCCTAACCTTGCCTCTTTACACCATCTGTTGTTAGTGTGTAAGACAGCTATCTCAGATCTGTTACCTTCACAGATTGTTTGAAAGCATTGTGAGAATATCCAACTATATCAGCCCTATTACCTTCAGAGCTTGGTTACACCCATTGCCAGAATATCCAACTATTTCAGCCCTATTACCTACACAGCTTAATTACAACCAATGCCAAGTTTATTCAGTTATGTTAGGTTCACAGCTTAATTATAAAGTACTTCAGTCCTATTACCTTCCCTGTTTCATTACCAGTATTTTCCGTTACTTCAGTCCTATACCTGGGCAATCCCATTATACCAGTGCAATGCCAGCCCTGTTTCAAGTGATGCCAGGCCTGATTTCTGCTTAACCTGGATACATACATTTCAACCTGTCCAGTCTGGCTTCCAGTCACTGAGGTCCATCCTCTAAATTTTGTATATAAAAAGCCTTCAGTAACTTTTTATCCTGCAATAAAGTCTTTCTTGTCCTCCCTGTTTCTGCCTTTGCTCTCCAGTTTGTGACAGACTTCAGTGTTTCCCACACCAACATCTTTTGGACAATGTCCTGGTGGGAACTCATAAAGCGGAGAAATCTTTCATCTGGCCCTACCCAACCAATTCACATAGTGCATTTCTGCAGCTCAAAACAACTGTCACTCAAACACTGTCTGCTTAGAGAATCACCTCCCTCGGAACATGGAAACCTGCAGCAGGGAAGTAGAATAAGCATGGCAGATATATTTTATTCAAGTATAAGCACACCAGCAATTTCAGTGATGCACTTATCCTACTACAACTTGCTTGTTTCAAACAGACAGCGGTGTTGTCAGCACCCCTCTTCTGGGAACTTCCTACACATTGCTGTGTGTTTAAATCAAGTATTGAGTAGAGTGCTGGACTGCTATGGAAAGTGCATGTCAGGTGAATGCCAGACCTCTAGTAAGAACTATGTATTATAGCATAACTCACTGAAGTCTGCCAAAAACTACATTTTCATGTTTGGGTTGAGTAGTCCTTTAACAGACTTGTTGTTAAAACAAGGTTTAGCATTAAAGACTGTCAGCATTATTTATTTTTATGTAATTGATCTAAAAATGCATTTCTGGTAGTAACAAAAGCAGACATTATTACTGGGGGTAGTGAGAGCATTGCATTGTTTACAAAATATACTAAGAATTCAGATAATTATATTGCTATCCATTAGTGAAGACAGAAATTAAACAGTTGAAATATGGTAAAATTACTGTTACTTTTTTTTAGAAAACACATCACATGTATTTCACTAATTTAAAGTTATCACATTAACAAATATAAACCTAATATAAAGAATATTACAGTGACCATATAACTCCTTGCAAGCCATGCTTTTGTGGCCGCAATATAAGTGTAAATAACTTAAAATACGTGCAATGCAAAATACACTGTGAAATATAGGTGCATTAATATGCACTCTGAGTGAAGGTAAAGTCGCCGTCATTGTCAACTTGATGATGACGGCAATATTAAAAATAATATATAAATAAATAAAAGAAATGTGCCACCCACCTAAAAATAAGTAATCAGCAATAGAGCTTTAGTCTGGGCTTGTGACTGCTAAAGCAAGGGGACAATGAGAGCAGGCTCCCCTGAAAAAGTTACATCAGCATCAGGCTATACCGGGCTGGGTGGTCCACTATAACAGAGAGAGACCTGCACCTTGAGGTTCCCCTGTTATAATGTGAAACTAACCCGGCCAGTCAGCACAGAGGGCCTGATTCATTAAGGAAAGTTAAGCATAAAATTGAGTACGTTTTCTTACACAAGTTTTCTGGACAAAACCATGTTGCAATGCAAGGGGTGCAAATTAGTTTATTATTTTGCACATAAGGAAAATACTGGTTGTTTTTTTCATGTAGCATACAAATACTTGATAGCTTATTTGTATACTGAAATTTAAAGTTGATCTAGGACATGCACTACCCCAACTATAAATCTGCCATCACATTTTAAATTTACCTCCCCTCCAATGTAACATGGTTTTGCCTTACTTGCTTGCTTTTGCTTAACTTTCTTTAATGAATCAGGCCCTACATCACTATGGGACAATAAAACATATAGGCCTCATACATCAGCCCACGCTCCAGTCAATCAGATGCAAGCCTCGCTGTTCACATGTTTTCCTCTCTCAGTCATTGGCAAATCCTTGTTTTGTAAGGTTTTTTTTATTGTATTCCAATTGGACTGATCATGCTGATGATCATCATCAGCACACCAGTGCAGCTCAAAATAGCCCACTTCCCGGAGACGTGCTACACTAATATGTACATGATTTAACTTCAGATCTGTGCTCTTCATCTGTCATAACCATCTGCTGAAAAGATTGTGACTCTGCACACTATCTATGGACACTGCCGGTCGTGAGTGAATACACACTGCAGAATTGGAAAGACATTGTTCCATCATTGAAGTAGATTTTTCGTTCAGTTTAAAAATCAAATGAAAATGTGCTTTGAAGTGATAATATCTGGCCAAATGGTTGTTTCTCGTATGATTAGCCGGATAATCAAATTAAAACCCTATAATGTGTACCCAGCTTAACTCTAAATCAGGTCCAAAGTGTTTAAATGCAATACAAATACATTTTTTTTTCAAAATTAATAATTTATTTACCACCCTTGGATTTAAGTCCAATAATATTCTCTTGACTCTCCTAACCCCACACTGATCAACTCTCATTTTATCATATCCAATCTCGTATTATTTTTTGCTTTTTCTGAAGCTGAATATAACTGTAGTTGGAACTGTGGTGAGTAGTACTGGCCAGTAGATGGCAGTGGAGCAAAAACGGGGCATTTTCAGAGATTAATTCAGCTCGGAATGGAGACATCGATACTGTTACATTCCAAATATATACAAAGTGTATTTCAGAATATAATCCAAATCCCCTATAAAATGCTAAAGTTTATGTGATACAAGGTGTGGCTAAGTCAAAGAACACCAAGATAAGTATGAAATTGACAGTGGACCACCAAAATCTTCAGCATTCCAAAACAAAGTATTGCTATCCACTCCATTCTCCACCAGAGTATACCTTTCATTCTTCTAAAGTATTTCCGCTTCGAAAATCTCAATTAAATGCTGCTTTCTGCTGGTAGATAAATGCTGCTCTCTGCTGGTAGAGATTTATGCATAATATATATATATATATATATATATATATATATATATTCAAAAACACAATATTGTATGTATGTTAGCTTCATTTTTATTACACTCATACTACATTATGTTTTTAAAAGCATCATTTTAGATTAGATTTTGTATTGTATCTATAAGTTTGTTTTTCCTTATATGTTGATGACCAGCTATGGGCAAACTTGAGGTCAACCTGCCACTCTTTACTCTTATTCTTTACTCTTGCTTGATCCTATAAGTTTATAGTACAAATCAAATCATTATTTAAAACAATGAAGGGATTGTCAGCAAATGCATTCTATAATACTTCATGTATGCTTTTCAAATGTAGTTGGGCACCAGAATACATCTTATCTCTCCCTTTATATTGCTTTTATATAACAGCACATACATCTCTGGGTGCAACCCAATCTATCTATTTTATTAATGCACCAATTTAGGTACTTCTTGTTATGTGCAGGCACATGTGAGATTGCATGCCTGCTGACACCTGTCTTGTTTGTTTAAACCATTTTGGTTGATTGCCACAGGTTACCTGAGTGCTAGTTACACTTCTCTGTTATTGTTACTGACTACCCATTATTAGCCCAGTTGAGTATTGAGTTTTTCTGCCTGTAGCCCAGAACAAATCCGTTTCAGTTCTTTCTTTGGCTTTGTTCCAGCTACTGACCCATAGCTGCCTGCAGCAACTGTTGCCCTTCTATGACTTTGGCTTAATTGTATTAATTCTCACTATTCTTTTATCTTGTGTTTTTATGTAGATATTATGTAGACTGGGTGCCATGACATGTGGGCATTCTGAGACGAACTCCAACTCCCTGGTAAAAATCAAAGTGTTTATTAGGTTCCATTAATATCTGGCCAAATGGTTGTTTTTCATGTGATTGGCCCAATAATCAGTTAAAAACCCTATAATGTGTACCCAGCTTAACTCTAAATCAGCTCCAAAGTGTTTAAATGCAATACAAATATATTTATTTTCTAAATTAATAATTTATTTACCACTCTAGGATTTAAGTCCAATAATATTCTCTTGGCTCTCCTAACCCCACACTGATCAACTCTCATTTTATCATATCCAATCTCTTATTATTTTTTGCTTTTTCTGAAACCGAATATAACTGTAGTGGGAACTGTGGTGAGTAGTACTGGCCAGTAGATGGCAGTGGAGCAAGTAAGGGGCATTTTCAGAGATAAATTCAGCTCGGAATGGAGACATCGATACTGTTACATTCCACATATACAAAGTGTATTTCAGAATATAATCCAAATGCCCTATAAAATGCGGAGTTTATGTGATACAAAGCGTAGATAAGTCAAAGAACATCTAGATAAGTATGACATTGACTGTGGACCACCAAAATTATTTAGAACCAGTAATGACAGGTTAACAGCTTTTTTCACATTTTGACCCGCAGTCCTCCCTGCTTCTGCCCATCAGATTTGGGTACTTCTGTATAGTTCACAGACCATTTAACTTTTCCAAATCACTAACATTATTTTTACCCACATGTTCAGCAATGTAACTTGTATTATAAGGATTGTTTATCTTAGATTTAAAACATTTAAACCCAATAATATCACCTCCACTTCACTTTTGGAGTCTCTTGTTTGTCTTGCCAATAAACACATGAATTTAAAAATAGTAACCTTTGGTTTCAGTCAAAGGGGCTTTTTTTAAAATTTTTGTTGTATTTGTATGTATGTAATTCCCGGACCCAGCACTCAATAATATAAGGAGTCAGGGTCCTGGACGTTTAGAGACTGAGGAAAAGGAGCCGCTGGCAGGGGGCAGTCCAAAGCTGCTGCGGGCACTGGAAACTACACATCCCAGAACTCACGAAGAGCAGAGGCGGAAGAAGTGATGTTAGAGCTAACCAGTTGCTGAAAGATTTGCTCCAGAGAAGGAGTATAATTTGGGGTGTGTGACCTGAGAGAAGATTGGCATGGTCATTGCTGGTATCTCACCAAATGGAGCTGATGGAGTAAGGTGCAACTAAGTACACTGAGCCAAGCAAGGAGCACAGGAATGGCTGGGATAGTGAATATTGTGGAGAGGAATCTGCTGAGAGAGGTAAAGGCAGAGAGGATACACCATTGCAGTGACACTAAAGGTGATGAGAAGTGCTGCAAAACCCTTAGAGAGAGCTGCAAGTCTTACAGATAAAGCTGCCAGACTACAAAACAAACTAACCTATGGATGCTATTTTGGTATATAGTTATAGGAATATCAAGCTGCTATTTAAAGAGATTTTACATTTCTTAAATTAACTAAGAAAACCAAAGGAAAACATCAGTGCTACAATAGCCCTCTTAGAAAAAATAATTATCTCAGAAACCAATAAAAATATGCATTAGTGTTTATTAATAAAAATATTGCTAAACTAATGATTATTTAAAAAAAAATAGGATAGCACATAAAATAAAACGAAAACTGCAAACCAGATAGAAACATATACAACTTATACAATTAGCAGATGAATAAAGAGGAAAATAAGAATAAACACTGGTAAGCAGTATTAAAATCAGAACAGTTAAGTTGTTCCTCCAGTATAACTGCTTGAGAAGCAAAGAGAAAGCCAGCAATCAGTTTTCACCACTCCAATTGCATATAATAGGCTCCAAAGATCTACATAATATATTATATATGTCTATATTTGTTTTTAATAAACACTAATATACTGTAACCAGTTGGCTATTAAAGTTCAATGAGACCTCGGATGTATAATCCAAAGTAAGAGACAAAACTTCAGTTAGCACATCAAATAAATGTATTTAAAATATTCTACGCTACAAGTGTGATCAATTCATAGGTATGTGTCTGGTACAGCAATCACATCAGCAATTCTAGGAGCCCTCCTCAGTCAGTCAGTGAGGCTAGAATGGGTTCCAGGCCCCCTGGCGCTTCTTCAGTCCGCGTCATTCCAAGGCAAAGGCTACTGAGTCTCTCCCCCGTCTAAGTTTATATAGGAAGCAGATAATTATTCCAGTCACTGCCCCAGGTGTACATGTCATAAGACTATATGTTGCAAGCCCAACTGAATCATTAACAGTTAAATGTCTAAAGTGAATACTGATGCAATACATGCAATTGATGACAGTATCATTCTGAGTAAAACAGTTAATTTAGCAAACTATGCAATTACATTCATATATTGCTAATAAGCAAACATTACAAAGTATACTTAAGAATACACAAATACTTATATATGAGGTGACATTTGGGTATTAGGCTCTGTAACATGGATATATTATATCTGAAATAAATTTTAGGTTCTTAATGCATATTTTAATAAAATTATAAATGCCCCTTTACCTCATTCAGACATGTACCTAGAGTAACATTTTATTTCTATAAAAGGTTACTTATCGCTCTCTGTTGCATCTGCCAACCCACTTATTCCCCGAGATCCGAATCCATCCGAATTTCGCCTATCCGAGTACCGAGCCGAGCACGCTCGGTACTCTCCCGCCCATTCGGTATCGAAATCGAGGCAAAACGTCATCGTGACGTGTTCGTATTTATAAGCTCGGTTCTTGCGAGATTTGAAAAGCATAAATACCCGCCTCCACAGCAATCCATCGCCATTTGACAGAGGGAGAGAGCAGGGTTAAGTCACAGGCTGTATTAGCGCAGGAACAGAGCAATAATTGTACACATTATTGTTTCAATTCTACTTATACAATTCTATTATTAATACCAATTCTAATTAGCAATTGTTAGAGCAGTAAAAGAGGAGGATAGAGGAGGCTTTTCTTTAAAATTTTTGGCACTACAAGTGCTTTGGGGTGTCCCATATTTCCCAGTGTTTTACAGTAATTTTCTGGCTGTCAAAAAAAGTCATATTTGTCAGCAGTATCTATCTAATACAATATTTTGCACTACAAGTGCTTTGTGGTGTCCCATATTCCCCAGTGTTTTACACTAAGATTTCTGGCTGTCAAAAAAGTCATATTTGTCAGCAGTATCTATCTAATACAATATTTTGCACTACAAGGGCTTTGGGCTCATTAAAATAGATTCAAAGCAGTCCACATATGAGCAGAATCAGCAAGCAATCACCAGTCCTCATGATAGTGTTCCCAGTACATCATCTGGTAAAGCCTATGTAAAAGTACATAGTCTTTTTAAATCAGGGAAAAAAACACACACCAAAAAAAAAATGTACCGCGTTGCAGCGGAAAAGAAGTGTAACTGAGGAAAAGTTACCTGCCGATAAAAAGAAAAATTGCCAACATGCCAATCTACACACGCAGTGGCAAAGAAAGAATGAGGCTTTCGCCTTTCTCTATTAGTGGCAGATCAAAAAATGTTACTGAGCCTTCTTCTTGTACGGTCACTCGTGACCAAGCAAGACCAAGTAATTTGGAGTCTAAAAGTGGTGCACAACTACTGTTACGCGTCAAAGCCAAGCTGCAAGAAAACAGTAAGGCATTAGAGGATAATGTATGCTCTGAATCAGAAATGACACCAATCCCTGTGAAGAGTCTATCCACCAGTGGTATGTCTAATCGTGAGCATTCTGTTAGTGACAGTGTACCCATAAAGAAGTGTCCTTTCAGCAGTTCTGCTGATGTGTGCCTTAACAGCCCGAGTGTAGCTGGTGATATACCAATTGAGGGTGCCACTTTGGAATTAGAAGAGGATGAGGGGGAGATTTGTGTAGGCGACGAGGGCACTAATGATGATGTTGATGATTATGATGCAGACAGATACCAAATTGCCTTTCTCAATTTGTATTTATATTCTAGACTCTATAACGACTGAATAGTTTTCTATTTTACTCCTAGTGGAGAGGGATACCAAACTGTCTCTGTCCATTTATTTTTATATTCTAATTCTACAGTCTATGCAGGCTGATTTTTTTCTATTCAACTACAAGTGGAGGGCGGGGGGGTCGGGGTCATAGACAGCCACCAAACTACCTTGGTCCATTTATTTTTATATTCTACTTCTACAGTCTATGCAGGCTGCTTTTTTTATATTCAACTACAAGTGAGGGGGGGGGGGGCTATATAGTCAGAAACCAAACTGCCTTTGTTCATTTCTTTATATTTTTAACTTTAAGTGTAGGGTGTAATATACACCCAAAGACGATGGCTGCATTGCCAATAGGCTAAGATGGAGAGGAAGACAATCAGGTTTGTGTGCAGAATTAAGGACAGCCTACCAGGGATTAATCTGTTTTCTTCCTAATTTATTAGCTTTAGAATTTCCTTACTTATCCAAGAAACAGGTGGAGCACTAAATTCCGTTATTTTATGCCCAAAAACATGATTTTTAAACAAAATTGCAAAACCAAACAAAACCAAAACCAAAACCAAAACACGCAATGGTGGTTTGGCAAAACCAAAACACGACGGTAATCCAGATCCAAAACCAAAACCAAAACATGGGGGTCAGTGAGCTTATTACTTTATATTTCTTGTTACAGTGGAACATTCTTTATTTGCTACATTAATAGGGTCCACATTAAACACATCAATAGGATAATTTTCAGTTACAAGATTCTCCTGGATTCCAATATTGTGTAAGACTTACTGGTGTACATAACAGAAATCCACTGGCTCTATCTCATACTTACCAACTTTCAGCCATTGCCTTCCAGGAGCTACCGTGGGGGAGGTGGGCGTGCGGGTGGCAGGGCATCCAAAAATCGCGTCATTTGGACCCCGTAACTTAATGACACAAATGCGTCATTTTACAGTGGGGGCGGGGCCAAATGCCGTGATTCTCCGAGAATCACATTATTTTTGCCCTAATTCTGCAGATGCAGGATTTTGCCATACTCTCCCGGGAGTCCGGGAGACTCACCCAAAATGCAGAAGTCTCCCGGACATTCCGGGAGAGTTGGCAAGTATGCTCTATCTGCACAACTAACGACTGATTTAAAAATGACAAAAGAGTGTTTAACGATAGTTCATGTAGATCTTTGTTTTACCTATACAGCAGTAACAGAAGGGGCACAGATGTCATTAACCATGGTATTAAAGGATATACACTATCACCTATGTGACGAAACAAGTTTGGTAAAACCTTAACCAGTCCTCGTTTCTCACAAAATGTGGATTTTTGCATATACTTTTTATAGCTTTTGCTTTTGTTCCCCAGTTCAACAGAGTACAAGTGCAGTGTCTAATTACAGGTGTACATATGTATATTGTTTATTGTATATTGTTGATATTGCAGTGAAGCTGTTATTCATTGTTTTTAAAGTGTATCCAGGTGAGTTATGGCTATAAGGTTCCAGGATACAGGTGAAGGGGCTCTAGCTACATTAATTTTCCCCTCCTTTCTCTACAGGAAGCATGGAACAGCTAGGAACCCTGTGACATCAAAAAGTAGTGTAAGGGGTTATTTTCAAGAGGGGTTAACTGTTATCTGATATTTGGAGATGGGGAAGGTCAATTAGTACCCATTGTCTTCAACATGACTGCCTGGGACATTATGTCTGGAAAACTGCAGGGAAGCCACTGTGGAATAACAGCTTATCTCCACTCCCCTTTTAAGACCTTGATTCAGCACCCACCAATGTTTAAAGATGGAGAGAGCCAGGGGTTTGCCCAGGGAGGGTAAAAAAAAACACTGTGGAAATTTAACCCTAGATATAAGGAGCCACTTCCGATGTTCATTCTATGGATTGATTCCTGGAAGGTGCAAGGTCTGGCGTTTAGTTGTTTTTCCTCTACCAGAGACTACATATGCAGCTAAGAGAGAGATCCATGGGCTTTGGATTCTGCAATTCAGGACAGCCAGGTGAATGTAACTCCTTAAGCTAGTGGTGTAAGGGACAGATAATGTGAATCTTCCTGGCATATATTTACTGTGTGCATATAATATTCAAGTGACTAACTGCATTTGGCTGAGCGACTATACTCCTAGAAGGTACTGGCTAGGCTTCCCTGGCATGGTAAGGCACCCCTGGGTGGCCAGCGTCAAGTGGGTAGAATTGGGCCAAAAACCCTGGTATCTTCAAAGCCTATATAAATTAAAGAGTTAAATAAAAAGAATGTAAATACTGGGTCATGAGCTCGATTCCTGACTATGGCCTTATCTGTGTGGAGTTTGTATATTCTCCCATTTTTGTGTTGGTTTCCTCTGGGTGCTTTTCTTTCCTCCCACACATTTCAAAAACATACTAGTAGGTTAATTGGCTGCTATTAAATTGACCTTAGTCTCTCTCGGTCTGTGTGTGTATGTATGTCCTCTGTCCAGCGCTGCGTAATTAGTGGCACTATATAAATAGCTTAATGTCAATGAAGAGAAGCATAATATATATTATATCAATTTAACAAGCCTTTAATAAAACCTATTTTGTTTCAATGGTCTGTTAGTCCTAAATGTTGTAACATATATCTAAAGTGTAATGTTTACGTTAATACTGGATATGATATTCTGCATATTATTCAATTTGTATTTTTTTATAACTGTTATTATAAATATTATATTATTAATATGTGTTAATGTATTTTTTTTTTTTTTAACTGTGCGTTCTGATGGGACTTTATATGTACATATGCATTATGCGTATCCTGTATTGTGTTGTGTCTGACTGTATACGCCAAGTGCTGTAGAGGCAGAGCATACTGTGACCCTTTTTGAACTAGAAACATTTCTTTAGATCCACTTGAACTTGAATACGGGTGTACTTGAGTGCAATTTCCATTCAATTTGGCACAATGCAAATTGCGTTCACTTTGTGTTCCTTAATGAATCAGGCACTTAGTGATTGATGCATCTTCTATTTGTGATTATTGTTCATCTTCATAGGAAAGTATAAAAGGTATGTGGGAGCACTTAATTCATCATAATTTCTTTAAGTAAAAATGTGTGTACTTATTATAATTTGGGAATATTATTTAGCAACTTATTTAGAGCTGGACACATTTGTGTCAAAAGTGCAGGCGTAAAATACCTGGTGCAAAAATACCCAATTCTGTGTTTCTTACAATATGTGCAGTTCAAAGTAGACACGTAAATTAATCCTCATGAAGAAACTTTACATGTAGGTCTTTTTCCCGTGTAGGTATTTTATCCATGTCAGTATTTACACTGTAGGTATTTTATCCATGTCAGTATTTACACTGTCGGCCTTTTCTCCATGTAGGTATATTCTCCACATCAGTATTTACACTGTAGTAATTTTATCCATGTCAATATTTACATTGTCAGCCTTCTCTCCATGTAGATATAGTCTGCACAAAAGTATTTACACTGTAGGTATTTTATCCATGTCAGTATTTACACTGTAGGTCTTTTATCCATGTCAGTATTTACACTGTCGCCCTCTTCTCCATGTAAGTATATTCACCACAAAAGTATTTACACTGTAGGCATTTTATCCATGTCAGTATTTACATTGTCAGCCTTTTCTCCATGTAGATATATTCATCACAAAAGTATTTACACTGTAGGCATTTTATCCGTGTCAGTATTTACACTGTAGGTATTTTAGCCATGTCAGTATTTTCTCCATATAGGTTATTTTATCCCTGTCAGTATTTAGACTATGGGTATTTTTGTGGCAGTATCATTTCTATCAGTTTTATTTCCATCTGAAATTAATACCCAACCCTCATATACATGGTTTTAAGCTATTTTCTTTTCAAACACTGATATGTTATTAACACATTTATTTTATTTATTATTTTCAATCTTGTAGCATTTAGAAACCAAACACTCTTGTGTCATTGTATTAAATGTAACACATTCACTTTACAAAACATATAATAATTGGCTATTTAAAGGAAAAATGCAAGTTAAATATGAACCCCTACAGAGAATGGGGAGATAGCCGGGTAGGCTTCAGAAACCTGTGGATCTCCAGCTGTTGCGCCACAGGTTGCTTAAATCTAGCACAGAAATTAAACTAGAAAAACAAAAACAAATACTACAGAAATAAAACCACAGTAATGCCCCATTTAAAAAAAAAATATATCTTTATTAGACTCAAAAGTACTTACTGACCCTGGTTCTATGTGTAGTCATTTGAATCTCTCAGTACTCAATCTTCATTGCATGTAATCCACAGCTTATATTGATTGAAGCCGCCGATCATAGTTTGATCTGAATTCATAAATAAAAGGTGGCATAGTTGCGACCTCTAGAGGCTTCCAACTATATCTCTAGCCACTACAATATAAGAGAGGCTAGGAAGAGCCTGTGCACTTTACAATGCTAATAGTGATTGTAATTAGTAGAGGGGGGCATGCTCTTCTTTACTAAAAGTAAGCAGCACATCACTTTAATTGGAGATGGTTACCCAAAATTGTGGGTGTCCAAAAAAAATCATATTTAATGGAAAACCACTCAGGGTCTACTATGCGATGGTATGGGATTCGGTAGACCCATGTGTCTCTTACAGTGGGACCCTAGAGGGGTGGTTAAAAAGATTCCCTGAGTATTATTGTGCTGGTTTGGTTGTAATTAGTAAAAGGAGTTGTAATTAATGTAGGGGAAGTACCATTTTTGCTTAGCTCCATCAACTACCATATATCAAGTACATCAATAAGCTTTTGATTTAGATATTCACACTATTACACAGTGTGTCTCATCAGGTGTCTTAATTTCTCGGAACATTGAAGTGTTGCTATATTTTGTGGAGGTGTGTTCCTGAAAGTCAAAAGTAGGCCTTGATGTGTGTGGGACAGACCATTAAGGAGCAGCTGTGCAAAGCCCAGGAATTTTGTAGCGTGCTTTGTAATTGCCCTCATATGTGTGCCCAAGATTCCTTACCTATTTGTGGTAAGGTATAACCATGTTCTGGGACACATAATATGGTTTAACCAATATTATGTAAAACCTGAGCTGAGGCAGAAGTCAATCAGGGATGGTCTAATTTCCTAATCTGTATCCCTTTTTATCTATTTCTGCTGATTAGTTATGTTCAGCAATTATTACTGCTAAAATGGGAAGTCACATGTACAAGCCTTACTAGGAAAAAGAACTGAGTGTCTGCTGCTATTAACACCATTCGGTAAATTTACTAAAGATTCCAAAAAGGAAAAGTGGAGATGTTCACAAAATCAGATTTTTGCTATAATTTTCTAGAATGTACTATATAAATAATAGCTAGAATCTGATTGGTTGTTATGGGCAACAGCTCTACTTTCCTTTTTAGAAGCTTTAGTAAATCTACCCCCATGTGTGAGTGTGGCTGGATCACTTATAAATAACTTATTGCAATAATATATTTAAATTATTACCCCAGTGTGCCAGATTATATCATTGTAAATGTACTGCTTTTTGATACTATGTATTAGAAATGTATTGATTTTATTATATTGTGTCATACTTCTGTATAGGAATTTGATTAATTTCTGAGGTAGTGATTTGTAACTTCAGAGACAGTATGTCATATTTGGGTTTGTAACTTTGCTAGAGGAAGTTTGCTTTTCTGATAGAAGGAAATGCTAAGTAAGTCTTTTCATGTGAAGTGACAAACTCCTGCATTGGCCTGAAGGCCCGGCAGGGGGTCGATACCTGTGTGCATGTTTTGTTAGACAGACAGGAAACCTAACAATGTAGACAGCAAATCTGAGGAAATCAGGATGATCTGGAAGTTTAATTGTGTTAGATGCAAGATTAGATTATATTGTGATGTTAAATTATCTGATCAGAAATTCTGATGCCAGCTAGGAAGGGGCTGGATTAACCCCTGCCCACATATGTGTTAAACTGTATAAAAAGGCCTCTGTTTGACCATGTCATGCATTATACCCTCTGTACTTCTGGAAATCACTAGTTCTCTACACTAGTGTATGAACTGTCCTTATTAGGACACTTGAGCTATTAAACATCATTTGCTTCAAGATCCTGCTTGCCAACTTCTTCCCTGCTGTAATTTCTGTAACCTGCAGATTAGACCCAATTCTAATCTGTTTTCAGCTGTTCTGAGGTTTGGACCCAGCATCTAGTATCACCGCTCTGCCCGCTACCCAGCAGCTCTGACCAGTGTGATAGGCCTGGGGAAAAAGCATCCACAGCAACTCTTATCTACAGGAAGAGGTCAGGAGTACCAACCTAGGTGCCCAGTGAGGGGGTATACTAGCAGCAACAGTTACCCAGAAGGACGCAGTTCTGGATGCCGCTAAGGAGTCCAGTGGTGGCAGCAGCATAAGCACCTCCTACCGCGGTTAGAGAGTGCATTTGGGATAAAGAAAAGTTGACGGTGACAAGGCAAGCCCAACTGGTCCCCAGCAACACAACAGATAGGATGGCATAGGCGGTCCATCCTGTCACAGTGAGTAAAAACATTTGTGATATAAACTATTATTTTGTTGGTTAGCGGACTCAGCTATAGTTAAGTTTAGTTAGCAGCTCAGATGAGAAGATAATTATTAGTTTTGTAGTTGAAGGATAAAGTAGAAATGTAGCTTTGTTTTCCTGTAAGATTTTGATTTAATAAAAGCAGGTTCAATAAAAACCCTGCACAGAAATGTTTGGTATCTGTGTCCTTCTCTAAAATGATTATCAATGGAACACAGCTGTTATTTGTTATAGGAGCTGGTTTTGCAGAGATCCCAGTCCCTCAGCACTAATGGGACCAGATAACTCCCTCTATTAATGGTCTGCAAGGGTTGATGATCAGTAACTGAGGGATAAGGGAGTCCCCAGGGAGCCACCAACATAAACATATGGGTAAATTGGTAGATTATGCAGAGAGGGACTTTGACATAGCAAGACATACAGTATATAACAATCAAGTGTAAGAGTCACAACAATAGAATAGTCAGAAAGGCCAGAGTCAGAAGTCTGAAGCAGGCAGTCCTACAGCATTTGGTCAGTACTGAAATGGATAGTCAGTCAGTAAGTAGTCAATACAAGGAGTTGATGCAAATACAAACTGGACACGGACACAACAAAGGATGCTGGAAAAGACTAAGGCTGGAAAAACACATTATGGGGAATAGAAAGGACCTAAGACCCAAACTACTTTTGAATTGCCCTTGGATACTTGGACACTTTCAGAGTCAAAGGAATGTTAACAACAATAACTGAACAAGTCAGACACAATAAAACAACTAGGTGTCAATGGTAAAATAGCGCATGACTTAGTCCTTCAGCAGCCACCTATATTCCACTTCTGAATCACAAATTAGATGACAATCGAATATCAATAAACAAATGAATATAGGATCAGCACTAATAACTGGCATGAATATCAAAAACTTTATAAGTCAAACATTAAAAATATTAATAAAAAGTTAATTTTGTGTGCCACTCTCCTTCAATAGAAAGATGTATCTCATATGCACTTTGATGAATGGGCTGAGATCGACGGCCCTAGATGTCACACAATTCTGTTCCTTGTGTATCCTATGGATAATATATGAAAGACCACAAAGAAAATGATCATAGTGCAGTCTCCCATAAACAATTTTTCTCAGCCCATGTGTGGAGGGATCACATGATCCCTCCCTGTCACTCAGCGCTCTCTCTCTGCAACGATAGTTGCAGAGACAGAGAGGGGATCTTTGTGCGCATGTCCAGAGAAAGGACCTAAGACCCAAACTACTTTCGGATTGCCCTTGGGTACTTGGATGACCCCAGAGTCAAAGGAATGTTAATAACAATAACTGAACAAGACAGACACAAGGCAGACAACGGGATAGGGATATACAAGACAGAAAGGATATAGAGGGAGACAGCGACTGAACAAATAAAGTAACAGACTAAGGCCACAGATTAGATTTCAGAAGCACAGATCAAAAAGCTCAAAAATAAGGCTGGATACAGGGACAAGCTACCAGATGCTTTAGTAAACGCTTGTATAGTAAAAACCTTATTTAATCCTGGATGTTGCTGAAAACTCACTACAGCTGGGCTCATTATGACACAGAAGACGGAATTGGAAGACATTACACATAACAAGTGAACAGGGAAAAATATATACCATATTACATGTGCCAATAGCTGACAAGCTGAGGTCCTGGGTTCAAGTCCAGGTAAAACCTTTACCATCTACCCCACAGACCACACCCTGAAATAGAGAAACGAAGGAGTTCTTCAATAAAGGGATGGTGAAACCAAGGTGTACTCCCGTTAAGGGATGGTGGTCTTATCCTATACTTTGAATGAGACACATTTTGAATCTTTGTGTGGAACTTTGACCGTGAAGTGCAATGTAATAAAAAGCTTCACATACAAATAAGAGTTGCGTGTATTAAACACAGAACACATGTCCCCTCACTCTCGTGATTACTTTAAGTCATAAATTAGGCTAAGCCCAGAAAATTTTAAGAGAAAAACAGTACCCTTTTACTTTTAAGGAGAAGTTAAAAATTGGTCTGGGTTGCCTTCACATATAGCAAATATGATGGTGTTCATTGCCCGAAAACAAAAAAAGCCTGCTTGTGTCACAGCTATTGGTGCTGGAGTCTCAGCTCTACAAAATAATTTTATGGAAGCTATTCCATACAGCTAATTTGATGGCTAGCAGAGGATGAACAACATCAGACACTACAGTACATTACAAAGTAAAGCTAGCATAGAATACATTTTTAAAACACGGTGCAAACATTAAAAAAAACTAGTTACTGTCTGAAATGAATTTCTTAAATTATTTTCCCAGAGCAGCCGAGTTGGCTCAGAAGCAGCTTTCTGATTGGATCCCTGCTGCTTATAGTTCAGGGAACCCTGTCTTCCATGTTGGTAACAGTTTGAGCCACGCTGTGTAGTTGCTAACCTGCATTTTGTACTACCAACTCTTAGGGCTAGATTTACTAAACTGCGGGTTTGAAAAAGTGGAGATGTTGCCTATAGCAACCAATCAGATTCTATTTGTCATTTTGTAGAAAGTGCTAAATAAATGAAAGCTAGAAACCGATTGGTTGCTATAGGCAACATCCCCACTTTTTCAAACCCACAGTTTAGTAAAAATACCCCTTAGTGTGATCATAGCCTGGATACAGATATTGTCTGTCTGCGGCCCATCCTGAACATTGCATGAATACTGACCTTGTCTGCTTGCTGCCCATTCTGACCTTTTTCTGGATACTGAGCCTGTATTTGCCCGTCCTGACCATGGTGTACTGACCCTGTATTTGCCTGTCCTGACCATGGTGTAGATACTGACATTGTTAGTTAGCTATCTATCCTGAACTTAGATTGGACACTGATCATGTCTGTTTGCTGTCTGTCTTACTCAGTCTGGACATTCAATATCTCATTGGTTGCTGCTATTCTGCCCCTGGTGGAACAGGATCTTTAATAGCTCAACAAGATCTGCTGAACACCTTGGTGAGCCCTGTTCATTGCTATTTGTCTAAATGCTCTCACAAATGCAATCCTATCTTGTGTGTCACTCTCAAAAATGATCTTGCGTCAATGTCAGGAATGGAATAAGCCCCTACTACCATGTGTTAAATCCTCTGTGCAACCAATAACTGGCAAGTATATTGTGCTATATGGGAAAGGGGACTGTTTTAGGTAAAGTCACATATAGCTGGTTCTAGGGAATTTATTACAGTTTCTGACATTTGGCATTACATTTTTACTCTACATGTTGTAGGTTCCTTGTATTATAACCATGCCAATTGGTTATTGATATTGGATGGTGTAGTGCCCTGATAAGAATGTATCAGACATGATGTGGTTAAAAGCAGAATAATTTCAAATTGTATATTGACAGTCTAATCAACTAAGAATCTGTCTTTAATCCAAATACCAGGTACTGGTACTCTCAGAAATATATACCACCTAAAACAGACATTTTGCTCTTCCAATCAGCTTTACTCACCTATGTCCTTCCAAAACTCAAAACACGATTTAAGAGAACTATCACTGTGGAATTCTATATTTTCCAATTAATGGACTAACTATTGTCTACTTCATCCATGTGTTTTTCATTCCCATCAAGGATGTATTAGTTATACACATTTCTCCGTCAATGCAGGTGTAAAACTATGCATAATTTTATTCCAAAATCCCCTAAATTGTAGTTACAGTGCATGATACATTGACATTGGCAGAAGATGAAAGGTAGTATAAATAAGAGATTAAATCTGTATTACAAAGAACTCTGCAAAATGACTTTCATCTTAAAAAAGCTAGTCGGCTTGTCTGATGTAACATGTGTTAAGCATACGCTTAGATGACATCAACTGGAAGGAAATTATGAGAAACTTAAATCTGTGCTATAAGTTCAAAAACCTGTGAACATAAAAAACTCCAATAAAACAACTATCTTTACATTAATATGATTTTGTGAACAAATGCTAAGCCGTGAAAAATATTTAAACCAAATATAAAACAGAGTCTGTCACTTTAAATGTAATAAAAAAAAATTGTAAGATGTGTTCTAACCTTAAGTGACTCTCACAGCGACTTATTAACAATATACATTATGCATCAGCCTCTTAGTCATACGGTGTATATGAATTGGGAATTTCAAAGTTAACCTTGGCAACAACATTGTCTTATGTTGAAATTACAGAAGAATTTAAATTAATAAAATGGAGTGGATGTAATAGACAGTCTGGCTGACTTAGCAGTATTTTTTATTAAATCTATATATGTAGTGTGGATTTGTGTTAACTACAATGAGAACGTTTTATTATACTTTTATTGTTGTCAAGTGGGTAATAAGTTCAACTTCTTTTAAAGTCATTTTCTAAAGTTATGCTATTTGTTCATAAGAGAAAATGTTGATGTTCGTAAGAGGAAACATTTGATGACAGTACATCCATGTTACAGTAATCATGATACCTAAATAATTTCACATTTGTATATATATTGTACACAAAAAAAAAATATATTTGGCAATCTCTGCCACTTCTTTCCCCACTTTCTACATTTTCCTCGGTTGCATTCCCTGCATAGAGTGGATATGCCCTTCATAGGCATGCATCTTGTGGAGGAAATCAAGATCTGGGGCCTGATTCATTAAGGATCTTAAATGAAGAGGATCCTTATTTCAGTCTCCTGGACAAAACCATGGTACAATGCAAGGGGTGCAAATGAGTGTTCTGTTTTGCACATAAATTAAAAACTGACTGTTTTTTCATGTAACACACACATGTCAACTTTAAATTTAAGTGTACAAATAAGCTATCAAGTACTTGTGTGTTACATGAAAAAACAGTCAGTATTTAACTTATGTGCAAAACAGAACACTCATTTGCACCCCTTGCATTGTAACATGGCTTTGTCCAGGAGACTGAAATAAGGATCCTCTTCATTTAAGATCCTTAATGAATCAGGCCCCTGGAATCTTAAATGAAGTTAGAATGAAAGAGTCACATTTATTTAGTAATCAGGTATGCACCTGGAGAGCGTTCACACCAGCATGAATTAATCATGATAGTTACAGATTGTTCTCCTCCAGAGAATAAATATACCTGTATGTAAAAAACAATGTTAACATGTAATACATGACCAGGACATAATAAGGTTTTCCTTTGTTTTACTCTTATCACCTTCCACTGTTTTTGTTAATTACACAAGTTACACTCCTTGCATATGTGATTGTAAACTTAACTTTTCCTAAAACATTAAGGTCTGTTCTTATAGTTTTCTATACAACAGATCACTTATATAATGATCCTTTAGACATCTATATAATTTCTCACAGAAACAAATACAGATGCTATCATCATATATACACATTATTTTAACTCATTGATGACTGTTCTCCTCTCTATGGACGGCGTTGTGCTCCCGCTATCGGGCGCCATCTTGCTGGCTGTTCTGCACATGCGCAGACCAGGCTTTTATAATCTGCCTTCATTCACACTATTGGCTAATTGCCGGCTAGCTTCCTCTATTTAAATTTCTGTCGGCAGAAATTTGTGAGAAAAATAGCCACAGATGCTGGGATAAAACAGCTCTTACACGTACTGCAGTGGCATCCACTTCCAGGATAAAAGATCGGGACATATCAGGCTGGCGAAGGACTGAAGCAGAAATTAAAAATTGTTAGATCCAATGGAATGCTGCTTTAGCTTCTTCAGACCAATAGGAGGGAACAGATTCCTTTTTGGTAAGGGCTGTAATGGGAGCGGCATGAGTGGAGACATTTCTAACAAATTTACTGTAATAGTTTGCAAAGCCCAGAAAGCGTTGAACTGCCTTGAGAGTGTTTTGGAAGGGGCCAGTTGAGAATTGCCCTGAGCTTCTCTGGGTCCATCTGTAAGTCAGTACCAGAAATAAAGTAACCTAAAAAAGGAGATGGATGGTACTTCAAAGGTGCATTTCTCCAATTCAGGTACAGAGTCATGAGTGAACCTCTTTGATGTGAGCACGATGTGTTGCCAGTGTGAAGGTCAAATAAACCAAATTGATTAATATTGTTTTACTGTGCGATTGCGATTAGTGCGTCATGTGTTATGATGCAATCGCACAAATTAATAACACACACATTTACATTCGCACTGACACTCGTAAATAACACACATTTATTTAGGTTCCAATCCACATTTATTTATTAGTAAAATGTATTAGAGATTATTTATACATAAATGATAATATACTAAAAGTATCTATGGCTCAGGATATAGGAAATGTTTAGTGTCATTTTGATCTGCACATTAACATCTCGAATCCACTACTTTCAGCTTTGCGATCGCTTCCTGTGATCAATAGTTATTGAAGATAAGAAATTAATGATCAAATTGTCATTGTGTTTGGAAAACTGATAGGTTGGTAGAATCTGGTTTAAGTCAGTTCCTTAAGCACTACATGTTTTCAGAAGTTGGGGGTGAAGTGGTCACTCCTTATCAGAGAAATCAATTGAATTAACCTATGACCAAGAGGCAACTGGAACATCATTAACCCTGTGCCAATGAAGACCCCTAGACGTGATGTTTGTGTACATAGTGGCATCATAAGTAGTTTTTTTCTATACTAAAACTGGATATAATCAAGCTGCTTTCCCCAGCTATATCTCTTAGCCTGACTACACAGTGTCACAAATCGGGATCTTAGCCGCACTTACCTCATCCGCCGCTGTCATATCACGGCTACCTGGGTCCCTTCTGGTCATCTGCAGCATTCCCGTTCTCCACACCTTCATTTGTAAACAAACACATACTGTCTGTCCTGCAGCATGGGCGCGGCCATCTTGGATGCAGTCAGGTGATCATTCCAAACCAACCAGATTCAGAAGCTGTGATCACATGAACTGATCAGCCAATAGTTGTTTGGGACATCCTATTTAAACCTGCTACTGTGATCTGTTCATTGCCAGAACAACACACTTCTCTCCAGAGGATAGTTCTTGGCTCCAGTGTTCCTGACTGCATTACAAGTGCAGTAATCCTGTCTGCACTCCTAAGTGCAGTGTTCCTGACTGCATTACAAGTGCAGTGTTCCTGACTGCATTACAAGTGCAGTGTTCCTGACTGCATTACAAGTGCAGTGTTCCTGACTGCATTACAAGTGCAGTGTTCCTGACTGCATTACAAGTGCAGTGTTCCTGTCTACATTTCCAGACTGCTAATTCCCCTGCTATATTCTACAATCAGCACGAACATGAGCAAGAAGTTCATCCAGGCTGCTAAGTTCTGTTTCGCTCCTGCTCCAGCTAGTCCCAAGGGTCCCGAATCGGATCAAGAAATTCAGACGACCGTGACAGTTTGTTCTGGCCTAATGGATCCGCTAGGGGAACATACCCCGAGGGAGGACTCTGTCCAAATATTAGCTGAACGCATTGAGAGACAAGAAACTAACCAGGGGCAAATTTTGAGATTGCTGCAGGATGTTTCTACACGTATGGATACCTTGCAGTTATTCCGCAGTCAACCATCCCATACTCCGCCTGAGCCAGTAATACCTGCTTCACTACTTACTTCACCCAGACTCCATCTTCCCACGCCAGCTAAATACAATGGCGTTCCGAAGAATTGCCGCGGGTTTCTCAACCAGTGTAGTATACACTTTGAATTACAACCCGGAAATTTCCCCACTGCACGTACCAAAACTGCTTATATTGTTTCGCTACTATCAGGGCAAGCTCTGGCATGGGCATCACCGCTCTGGGAAAAATCTGACCCAATTTTATTTGACATTGATAGCTTCCTGTCTACCTTCCGCAGAATATTCGACGAGCCTGGAAGAACAACGTCAGCCGCTTTAGATATTCTGCGCCTTCGGCAAGGGCAGCAGTCTGTGGGCCAATATGCCGTTCAATTTCAAACACTTTCCTCTGAACTATCTTGGAATAACGATGCTCTTGTTGCGGTTTTCTGGCAGGGCCTGTCTGACCACATTAAGGATGTATTAGCGTCTCGGGACTTACCTACAACGCTAGACCAATTGATTACCACCTGCAATCGGGTTGATCTTCGGTTCAGAGAAAGAACTCTAGAAAAGAGGAAGCTGAAACACCCCAAGTTCCACCCTATTCAACGGGTCCGTGTACCGTCTCCTTTCCCTGAAGGACCCATGCAATTAGGCAAAGCACGTCTTTTACCCACCGAGCGAGAACGGCGAGTTAGAGAGAAACTTTGCTTATACTGTGCCAGTTCCGGACATCTGTTACATCATTGTCCTCGTAAGTCGGGTAAACACAACCTCCTAGCTGACAATGAGGAAGTGAGCCTAGGAGTGGCTCTTCGCTCCCCACAAGGCAAGGACTGTATTATCCCAGTCACTCTGAAACACGCTCAAGGCTCCCAATACATTTCAGCCCTGCTGGATTCTGGAGCAGCTGGGAATTTCATGTCTGCCAAATTAGCTGCTGAACTAGCCATTCCACTAGAGAAAATTCCAGTGACCATCTTTCTCTCTGCGGTTGACGGTAGCCGTATTCCAGGGGGTACCATTACGCATCAGACTTCTCCAGTGACGCTCCAAATAGGAGTTCTGCATTCCGAGTCTCTTACCTTTTTGGTCATCCCAGAAGCCACTAGCCCTGTGGTTCTTGGGTTTCCATGGCTTCAAACGCATAACCCCCATATTGACTGGTCGACTCCACAAATCCTGGCGTGGGCTCCAACTTGTTTCGGGTCCTGTTTACAACGTGTTCTTCCACATTGTTCCACCTCTGATAAGGAAGTTTTGCCAGTTCCTTCTGCCTACCAAGAGTTCACAGACGTTTTCAGTAAGCAGGCCGCTGAAACTCTACCACCTCATCGGGATTGGGACTGTCCCATTGATCTTGTTCCGGGTAAAACCCCACCGCGTGGCAGAGTCTACCCTCTTTCTATCCCTGAGACAAAATCTATGTCTGAATATGTAAAAGAGAACTTGGAAAGGGGCTTTAATCGCCCATCCTCTTCACCAGCAGGAGCCGGGTTCTTTTTTGTAAAAAAAAAAGATGGTGGATTACGTCCCTGCATCGATTACCGAGGTCTCAACGACATTACCATCAAGAACCGGTATCCTCTGCCCCTCATCACAGAGTTATTTGACAGAGTCAAAGGTGCGCAAATATTTACGAAGTTGGATCTCCGCGGGGCCTACAATTTGATCCGTATCAGGCGTGGCGATGAATGGAAAACCGCCTTTAACACCAGGGATGGGCACTACGAATATCTTGTCATGCCATTCGGTCTGAGCAATGCCCCAGCGGTTTTTCAGAATTTCATAAACAAAATCTTTCGGGACTTACTGTACCATACTATTGTGGTATATTTGGACGATATCCTCGTTTTCTCCTCTGATATCCAGTCCCATCGCAGACATGTTAAAGAGGTCCTCAGCCGTCTCAGAAGGAATAAACTGTATTGCAAGCTTGAAAAATGCACCTTCGAAGTTGAATCCATTCCATTCTTGGGGTATATCATCTCGGGCACCGGTCTCCGTATGGACCCAGAGAAGGTGCAAGCCATTCTTAACTGGCCTCAACCATCTACACTAAAGGCAGTACAGCGATTTCTGGGATTTGCTAACTACTATCGAAAATTTATTCGTGGCTACTCTACTGTAGTAGCACCACTCACCGCCCTCACCAAAAAAGGAGCTAATCCTGCCAAGTGGTCTGAAGAAGCCCAATCTGCTTTTCAACTTCTGAAACAAGCATTTATTTCTGCTCCCATACTGAGGCAACCAGATTTAACCTGTCCATTCTACTTGGAAGTTGATGCCTCATCTGTCGGAGTAGGGGCAGTTCTCTCCCAAAAACCAGCTGATGAGCAATGGCATCCCTGCGGGTTCTTCTCCCGAAAATTTTTACCAGCTGAACGAAATTATGCCATAGGGGACAAAGAGCTGCTTGCCATCAAATTGGCGCTTGAAGAGTGGAGACATTTACTTGAGGGAGCTCGTTATCCTGTCACAATATACACGGATCACAAGAATCTGCTCTACCTTAAAACTGCACAGTGCATGAATCCACGTCAGGCCCGATGGGCACTATTTGTCACTCACCGGACCGTGAGTGCCTCTTCCCGGACATTTAGGAACCGTGGCCGTCCTCCATCCTGAGGGTCTGCGCATGCGCAGCCCTTTCCTACCCTTCAGTGTATGTCCCTTTAACTTAATTGGCAGATCAGGCAACACTCCCTATATTAAGCACCTGTGGTCAACACCACGTTGCCTGATCTTGGAGTCTCATTCCCCATGAGTCTCTGAAGGTGTTTCCTCGTTTGTTCAGCGCTGCTGATTCCTGTGGTTTCCAAACCACTTCTACTACTGTGGTTCCCATACCACTTCTACCATCAATTGTATCATCGTGACTGTTAGCTGATTCCTATCCGCTGCCTCCGTGCACTACAGTCTTCTATACCACTTCAACTCTATCTCATATCATTGTGACTGTTTGCTGATTCCTATCCGCTGCCTCCGTGCACTTCAGCCACTCTCCACATCTACTCACCTGTTCATCATCTAGTCTGTGAGCTGATTCCTATCCGCTGCCTCCGTGCACTTCAGCCACTCTCTACATCTACTCACCTGTTCATCATCAAGACTGTGAGCTGATTCCTATCCGCTGCCTCCGTGCACTACAGCCTCCAGCTTGCAACTCGTCTGTGTTCCAACATCGTGACTGTTAGCTGATTTCTATCCGCTGCCTCTGTGCACTACAGTCTCCAGCGTACAACTCGTCTGTGTTTCAACATCGTGACTGTTAGCTAATTCCTATTCCGCTGCCTCCGTGCACTACAGACTCCAGCTTGCAACTCGGCTGTGTTTCATCATTGTGACTGTTAGCTGATTCCTATCCGCTGCCCCTGTGCACTGCAGTCTTCATCTCATCTCTCCCGTGCTTCCTCGAGACTGCTGCTATTATTGCCATCCGCTACTCTCCGTGATCAACAGCTCCTGGTCTACTCTGCTCACCCGTGTTCCATCGCTATTTGCACCTGCTGGTTGCTACTGGTTACCTCCGGGGATCCGCAGAGTCCTGCTGCTGCTGCCAGCGCTAATCATCCATCTACTGCTGATCCGCTCTCCACGCCTTCCTGTGTTCCGCTGGTCTCTACCCGCCTGTCAGCATTGGATTCCTGTCTCATCCGCTATCCTGCTGCTAGATCATCACCATTCTCCTGGGTCCTCCAAGAGTCCAGTCCGCGTTCTACCGATTCCTGTGGATTCGTGTCCCTGTTGGTTTACTTACCTGTGCGCTGCACCTACTAGACCTCTGCTTCATCTATCCAGGGACTTCTCATCCTGCCGGCCTCCTGCCGCTCAGGTATCGCTGCACTCCTGTCTGACTGCCTGCTTCTGAACCACGGTATGCATACTTCTCATTGACTGTGCTGGTGTATTGCATACCTTGCTGGACTGAGTTTGTTCTCCTCTGGAGTTTACTATCCGCTGAGACTATTACCATCATTGACTGTATTATCTTGTGCCGGATTACTTCAAGAGACTTTTCATATTTGCAGTGCTGTTCAGTCATTCATATATACGTATCTATATTGTGCATATTACTGTGGATCGTGTTAAGGTGCCGTGTTTACCCTGTGTTGCAGTCTCTCCCCGTGCACCTCCTCACATATATATTCAGTGGTACAACTTGCTAGTAGCAGACCACTGATCCCTGTTTCCAGTAACACCTGTTCCAGTATCCTCTCACATAGCAGTGGTACAACTTGCTATCGCAGACCACTGACTCCCCGGATACCTCCACTTGGATTCCATTCCTTCACCCAGACAGCGGTACAACTTGCTATCCGCAGACCGCTGACTCTCATCACTTCCTCGTTTCTGTTGGACATTCCTCCTCACTATAGCAGTGGTACAACTTGCTATCGCAGACCACTGACTACCTTCACGTGTCCTTGTCCATACAGTTCCTCGTATACTATTACCTCCATATTACCAGTGTTGCTAGTCATAGACTTTCCTGAGCATCTCATCATCTGCTATTTACTGTTCCGTGATCACCCTGCTACCAGAGTACCCTATTACCACCTACTTTGCTCTGGTAAGCCTATCACCTGGTGATCCCTGGGTAAAGACTCCTAGTGCCCGTGACACTATTCTTTTCTCGATTTGATATCCATGTCACCTTCCGTCCCGGTTCCAAAAATCGCAAGGCCGATGCTCTGTCACGTTCTATGGTAAAAGAAGACGATTCCATCATTGTGGATCCACGGCCTATTATCAGCCCACTCAGCATCGCAGTCAGTAGACCCGACAATACACCTCCCCAGGGGAAAACTTTTGTTCCTGAGAATCTGCGGAAAAAATTGCTCCAATGGGCACATTGTTCCAGATTTGCCGGTCATGCTGGCATCCGCAAAACTCAATCTTTCATATTGAGAAGCTACTGGTGGCCTACGCTTCATCAGGATGTTCAGCAATTTGTTTCCGCATGTGGCAGCTGTGCCCAACATAAAAGTCCAAGACAATCTTCAGCTGGTCAACTTTTGCCTCTGCCTATTCCCACCAAACCCTGGACCCATATTTCTATGGACTTTGTTTCCGATTTGCCCAATTCTAATAATTTCAATACCATCTGGGTCATCGTTGACCGATTCTCTAAAATGGCGCATTTTGTTCCTCTCCGTGGACTCCCATCAGCACCTATCCTGGCTCAGCAATTTATAAAGGAGATCTTCCGTTTGCATGGGTGTCCTGAAGAAATCGTCTCAGATAGAGGAGTTCAGTTTGTGGCGAAATTCTGGAGATCCTTGTGCCAAGCACTACAGATCAAACTAAACTTCTCTTCGGCCTATCATCCCCAATCCAACGGGCAAACGGAAAGAGTTAATCGAGACCTAGAAACATTTCTCCGTTTGTACATATCCTCTTCTCAAGACGACTGGGTAGATCTGCTTCCTTGGGCAGAATTTGCTCATAATAATCATTATCACGAATCCTCTGCTTCCACTCCATTTCATACGGTCTATGGCCTACACCCCAGGGTACCCTTGTTTACTCCACTTCCTACAGCCTCAGTACCTGCCTCTGAAGTTTTCCTAAAGAATTTTTCAGGCCACTGGCGCCAGGTACGGGAATCTCTACTTAAAGCGTCCCAACGCTACAAAATTCAGGCCGACAAAAAGCGACGAGCCATTCCAAGCTTGAAACCCGGAGACAGAGTCTGGCTGTCTACTCGCAATCTACGCCTCAGAGTTCCATCTATGAAATTCGCTCCTCGCTTTATTGGACCGTTTAACATCTCCCGAGTCATCAATCCAGTGTCCTACAAATTACATCTACCATCTTACCTCAGGGTACCCAACACCTTCCATATCTCTCTCTTGAAACCACTGGTGCTAAATCGGTTTTATACACCCAAACTGGTTTCTCCTGAAGTGCAGACTGAACATGGTGACGAATATGAAATTAAAGAGATCTTGGACTCTCGGTTTCGACATAAAACCTTACAATATCTAGTCGACTGGAAAGGCTATGGTCCAGAAGAGAGGGCCTGGATCAAAGCTTCTGATGTTCACGCTCTATCTCTCATCAAAAAATTTCACCGCAAGTTTCCAACTAAGCCCCAATCTAAGTGTCCAGTGGCCACTCTTAAGGGAGGGGGTACTGTCACAAATCGGGATCTTAGCCGCACTTACCTCATCCGCCGCTGTCATATCACGGCTACCTGGGTCCCTTCTGGTCATCTGCAGCATTCCCGTTCTCCACACCTTCATTTGTAAACAAACACATACTGTCTGTCCTGCAGCATGGGCGCGGCCATCTTGGATGCAGTCAGGTGATCATTCCAAACCAACCAGATTCAGAAGCTGTGATCACATGAACTGATCAGCCAATAGTTGTTTGGGACATCCTATTTAAACCTGCTACTGTGATCTGTTCATTGCCAGAACAACACACTTCTCTCCAGAGGATAGTTCTTGGCTCCAGTGTTCCTGACTGCATTACAAGTGCAGTAATCCTGTCTGCACTCCTAAGTGCAGTGTTCCTGACTGCATTACAAGTGCAGTGTTCCTGACTGCATTACAAGTGCAGTGTTCCTGACTGCATTACAAGTGCAGTGTTCCTGACTGCATTACAAGTGCAGTGTTCCTGACTGCATTACAAGTGCAGTGTTCCTGTCTACATTTCCAGACTGCTAATTCCCCTGCTATATTCTACAATCAGCACGAACATGAGCAAGAAGTTCATCCAGGCTGCTAAGTTCTGTTTCGCTCCTGCTCCAGCTAGTCCCAAGGGTCCCGAATCGGATCAAGAAATTCAGACGACCGTGACACACAGCAGACATGACTATCTTATCCTGGGCCCGGATGAAGCGCTGTAAATCCTGCTATATATTGCAATTAAATATCTTTGTGTTTTGAACCACAATAATCGCATTGGACAATGTTTTATTGGTAAGCGATAAAATGACTTTGATAATTGGGGGCTCTGAGCAGGAGATCACGCTACCGGAAGATTTGCAAAACCTACGGATTTCGGTTTACTAACAAAGGGTGGAGACGCATCATATCCTGGTAGGAACGCAAATAGTTCCATGTCTTTATAGCATCCATTGTTGCCAAACCGAATATCCGCTTTGTGTAATCCAAGAAGTGCTGGTTAAAACCTAGGGACAAGAAAGAAAAAAAAATGTTTCTTTTTCATGTCATTTTGCGATTTAAACGTGGTTTGTTTGCTTAGTTTACGCATCAGTTTTCCTGTTTTTCCCAGTCCAGTGTTTCTCTCATCTCATTCTTTTTTCAGGACAGTAAATTGCTTCCATGGTGAACAGGTGACAGAGGCTGGTTCAGGTAGTGATATTGAGGAGGTTGGGATGAAGGAGAAGTTACAAATAAAATAGTAAAAAGACTGGCGCTAACGTATGGGTGTGCAGCCTAGGACACACACATTAAACTATCCAAACGATATTATTGACAACAAACAATAGTGTGTACCTTCAGCGCTCACTCTCCCCAATGTGTCACCTGAGGAAATTCCTCTTTATATATCGGTGTAGATCTTCCTCACTAAATGATGCTAAAAATGGATACCAAATGCATAACATACATAGGGTAATATTGTTTAAACACAATAATACAAATTGATAAGTTCAGAAGAAAAATGTTTGTATGAGAGTCCCATAGGTAATAGATAACCTTATTCCAAGATGTGTAAAGGTGAAACACCCTCTTCTTTTTTTTTTTTGAAAAGATATTTTATTGAGTTTTACAATACAGCGAGAGAAGGAAACAGACAATACAGGAAAAACAAAATTGCAATAGGGTTTCCAAGTAATGTAAGTAGCGTATTGTTGCTGATATGAAAAAACAAAAGAAAATTTAGGGAGAGTTGCAGGAAGGGAAAAGAGAGAAGAAAGGAAATGGAGAAAGAAGGACAGGGGAAATCGCTAGCGAGGGCGATGGGTAGAGAAGTGAGGAGAGGATGGAGAACCATGACAAGGCTAAAGATTAGTAGTTAGGGCTCAGAGGCCCTAAAATGCTAGAGGAGGGGAGGCTCCGTGATACTCAGTCCAAGGACTCCAGACCTTATCAAATTGAATAGGAGTACGGCGGAGAATGCTAGTCATATACTCCATATGGAAGATATGCCAGATGCGGTTGATAACCGAGGGCAAGGAGGGTGGAGTCGGGTTTTTCCAAAAGAGGGCAATTTGGCATCTAGCAGCACTAAGTATATGTGTAATAAGTTTCTGCGTTGATTTAGATATCTTGGGAATATAGCGCGGAAGTAGGGAGTACGAGAGAGATGGAGGAAGAGAGATCTGAGTGATACTGAAGATTAACTGATGGACCAACTTCCAGAAAGGAAGTAGTTTTGGACAGTGCCACCATACATGAGACAGGGTACCCTCCCGACCACATTGGCGCCAACATAGCGGTGAGGAGCTTGGATATATCATGTGAAGACGGTGAGGCACCAAATACCAACGGTAAAAGATTTTGCGGCTGTTTTCATTTATCTTAACGCAAATAGAGGTCTTTGAGAGGTTCAGGCGAATCTTAATCCACTCCCCGGGAGGGAGCGTCTCCCCCATGTCCTCCTCCCATTTAAGCTCGTGAGAATCCTTGGAAGGGCAATTGTGTTTTACCATAAGGCGGTAGAATGTGGAGATCAAGCCCTGAGAAGAAGAGTGAAGACGGCAAAACGAGACCAAAGGAGAGGTAAGGTGTATATCAGTGACTGTACGTCGAATGGAGTTATATAAATGTCGAAGTTGTAGGTATTGAAAGAAGCAGGACGAGGGAATACGAAAGCGCGCTTGGATATCAGCGAAAGAGGGAAAGAATTGTAGCGGCATGATGTCGGAGAGAAAGTTGATGCCACATCGCGTCCAGTAGAGAAATTGGATCGGACGAAGTCCAGGGGGAAAGATGGGATTATTCCAAAGAGGCGTCATTCGCCATGAGTTAGGAGCTAGGTTATATGAGGAGACTGTGTGAGACCAGGAAGCAAGTGAGAATGCTAATGGAGGGGGGAGACGTGAGGGAGGAGGCCTGTGTTGAGGTTTAAGCCAAAGAAGCAAAGAGGGCGAGGAAGTGTCTGTGAGAGCGGCTTCAATGTCCACCCAAACTCTCTGTCCCGGGGGAGAGTGAAGGAGAACACACTGGGTGAGATGGGTAGCACGATAATATTTGAGAAAGTGGGGAACTCCCAGACCTCCCTCCTGGATTGATTTGTGGAGAATCTGCATACGAATCCTGGGTTTCCTAGCTGACCAAATAAATTTAGTAGCCATTTGTTGAAGAAGTTTAAAGGAGTTAGCGGGGACTTTGAGGGGTAAGGTCTGAAACAAGTATAAAAGTCGAGGAAGAATGTTCATTTTAAGGGAGTTTATTTTTCCCGTCCAGGAGATAATGAGCTTGTCCCACTTTAATAGGTCAGTTTTAATGGCTGAAAATAAAGAGGGGAAGTTTGCAGCGTACAGCTGGTCATAGGAGCGAGTGAGGTAAACCCCGAGATATTTTAGTTTGTGGGGCTGCCATCTAAAGTCGAAGTTGGTTTTGAGGGATGTAAGCAGAATAGGGGGGATGTTAAGGACGAGGATTTCTGATTTGGAGGCATTGATTTTATAATTGGAAAGAGTGCCAAAAAGAGAGATGTCCTTAAGTAGGTTTGGAAGTGATATAAGGGGGTTTGTAACTGTCAAAAGGATATCATCTGCGTATAGAGATATTTTGTGTTCAGAGGAGCCCACCTGGACACCAGAAATATCAGGGTTGATACGGATTTTGCGAGCCAGGGGTTCAATCATTAATGCAAAGATAAGTGGAGATAGTGGGCACCCCTGTCGCGTACCATTTCGAATTTCAAAGGGAGAGGACTGAAAGCCGTTGACCAAAACAGAGGCAGTCGGATTAAAGTAGAGAGATGCAATGCCCCGAAGGAAGGGGCCTCTCATGCCCATGATCGCAAGAGTCTGTTGCATATAGGGCCAACCAACCCTGTCAAAAGCCTTCTCAGCATCTAAGGCTATGAGCAGGGTAGGGATGTTGCGTGAGTTAGAGACATAGGTCAGGTCAATTGAACGCCGGGTGTTGTCCGATGCCTGACGGCCCGGAATGAATCCGACCTGGTCAGGATGAACCAGAGAGGTGATAACAGAATTCAGTCGATTAGCAAGGAGTTTTGCAAACAATTTGAGATCTACGTTCAGTAGAGATATGGGTCTATAGTTTCCGCAAAGTTGGGGGTCGCGGTCAGGTTTGGGTATAACCACGATATCTGCCCGAGTTGTTGCCTGATCGAATTTAGAGCCAAGGAGTATGGAATTGAAAAGTTCAAGGATCATGGGCATAAGGGAGTTGGTAAAGGTTTTATAATACACGGCTGTGAAGCCATCGGGGCCAGGAGCTGAAGTATTTTTGAGTTCCTTAATTGTTTGGGCGATTTCATCAGATGTAAACGGCTCGTTGAGAAAATCAGATTGTGCAGAAGTAAGTGTGGGCAGGGCAATAGAGGACAAGAAGTCACTAATTTTAGATTGCAAAGAGATTGGATCTGGAATTTGAGGTGTGAGATTATAAAGGGAAGAATAAAAGTCTCTAAAGGTATCGGCTATTAATTTCGGATCATAAGTGGGGTCTCCTGAGTGATTTTTGATAGAGGCGATGCGGTTACGAGTACGTTTATCTCGTAATTTCTGGGCTAGGAGTCTGTCCGCTCTATCTCCCTTCTCGTAGAACTTCTGATGGAGCCAACCAAGAGTTTTGGCTGCCTTTTTAGAAAGGAGTTGCTGCAACTGTCCGTGAAGATTAATTAATTTGAGGCGAGTCTTGCGTTTCGGGAACCGTTCGTGTAAAGATGTAAGAGCTGCGATTTTTGATTCGAGTTCCGCAATGCGGATGAGTTCAGCTTTACGGCGAGAGGCGGAGAGTCCAATCAGTGTGCCGCATATGGTAGCTTTATGCGCTTCCCAGAGAATTGAGGGCGAAATATCTGGCGAAGAGTTCAGAGAGATAAATTCCTTAATGGAGTCGGAAATTGAGGTTATCTGATCGGGCTTTAAAAGGAGAGTATCGTCCAGTCGCCATTTTGGGGGAGAAGAGCGCGGGCGAGGGAGGGTAATTTCGAGGAGAACCAGTGCGTGGTCGGACCAGCTAACCGGGAGTATGTCGGAATCAATAAGTTGTTGGGTGGTGAGGCGATCAATAAGAATGAGGTCAATGCGAGTGTGGATGTTATGTGGGGCTGAAAAATGGGTGTATTGCCTACCAGAGGGGTGGGCAAGGCGCCAAGCGTCATGGAAGTCATAAGATTTAAGGAGGGATACCAAGGTTTTAGATTCGCGGCGAGCAGAGGCATGGGAGGAGGAGACAGAGGAGCGATCCATCCCGGGATCCAGGGTGGAATTGAAATCGCCACCTATAATAATTTGTCCTTGAGCAACAGTGGAGAGTTGTTCAAAAAATGCGGAGAAGAAGGCACCCTGTCCCACGTTAGGAGCGTATAGCGAGACTAGAGTGAGTTTGGCATGTCCTAGAGATCCAACTAAGATTAGATATCTGCCCAGTGGGTCGGCGTAAAGAGATTCCAGAGAGAAGGGGATGTTGTGATGTACGAGAATAGCAGTGCCCCTTTGTTTACTATCGGAAGATGCATAATAAGTCTGTGGGTAAGTTTTACATGTCATTTGAGGGTGGGGAATCTTAAAGTGTGTTTCCTGTAGGAAAACAAGATCAGCCTTGAGACGTTTAAAATGTTGAAGTGCCATGGTGCGTTTGGTGGGAGAATTGAGGCCATTAGCATTAATGGAGATAACTTTAAGAGTCATGGTGGGTCTGAGTACCTGGACGGAGCAACAGCGCTAGCGATTAAGGACAGAAAGAAGAAAGAAAAGGGAAGGCGGGAGACCAACTTCCCCGGAGGGAAGCCAGTCCAGGTTCGAGATAAGAGGTACAACATAGGTACCGGAAAAAGGGGGGCAAGGCCTGGATAGCCAAGGGCGAACGGAGGAGACGACCTTTGAGGGGTCGCGGGAGCGGGATCACGGGTCAAACATCAGGGAATGAGGATACCCAAAGAGGGACTGTAATAATGAATTTTTTACAAATAAACCAAGCATGTGAAACCAAACAAGGGGATAATAAAAAAAGAAAAAAAAAAAAAGTCATATCAATGAAAATCAATTAACTGAGCATTCTGTTATAACTGTGGCGAGCCCAGGGGAGGGGCAAACCGCGACAACAGACACCCAGCGGCAGCTTTGGGGACTCAAAGGAAGACCCCTTTACATAGAAGCAGAACATCGCCGTCCAGTGTCCGCCGAGGCAGCAAACCCCATCCGTGGGAGGAACCACAGGGAATATGATAAGCTTAAATGACTATATTATAACTATAACATGGACGGGAATAGCACAACATCAAATATCAGTGCAAGTCCTAGGAAGATGAGCAATAGAAATAAACACATAACGGCTAGGACAAAACGGTGTGTGTAACATATAAAACAGCATCCTAGGTTGGGAACGGTAAATTTGGTTAGGTGCCTAGCCACAGTAGGGGAGAGCCAGTGAGAAAGGGCAGAGGGCCCCGGTATTGCCCTCAGACATATGGGCCGGCACTAAGGCTTTGAGTTGCCCCCAAGACGGCTAGGCTTCGAGCAGGTGTGAACACTACAACAAAATACGCTCGTCAGTGAAATTAGAGCAAGTATAACAAATAAAAGACTTTTTTTTTTAGAAATATGAACAGTTCAATTAGTCTTATTTATGTAGTGGACCAATCAGCTTGTGGAGGCCGTTTGCGGGTAGCAGCTGACGAGGCGGCAGATGAACTTGGCAGGTCTGGGAATTTCAAAGATTGTAATAAGTCTCGACCTTGTTCCAGAGTCTTGATTGAATATGCATGGTTGTCGTGGGAAAAAGAAAGTTGAAAGGGGAACCCCCAGCGATAACGGATGCCAGCTGAACGTAGGCGTTGGGTGATGTCAGCTAGGTCTCGTCGTTTCTTTAATGTGATAGGAGAAAGGTCCTGAAAAAAGAGAGGGTTTGTCCCGGAGTAGGAAAAGTCTCGTTGGTCTCGGGCAGCAAAAAGAATATTCTCCTTAGTGGAATAATAATGGAGACGAATGATGACATCTCTGGGAGGTTGAGAAGGTTGAGGCTTGGGTCGAAGGGCCCGGTGTGCCCGGTCCAAACGAAAATCAGCGGGGGCAAGCTCTGGAGCCAAGGTGGAAAAGAGACCCTGCAGGTATGTGGGTAGTTCTTCTGCCGAAATCGACTCAGGAACATTCTTGAGTCTGATGTTGTTCCTACGGGAACGATTTTCTTGATCCTCAAACTGGTCTTTGAGAGAGTCCAGGTCGGCACGTATAGCAACTATGTCCTGGTCAGTTTGAGTCTGGAAGGAGCAGAGTTCTGTAGTTGTTTTTTCCAGGGAATCGGTACGAGTACCTAGGGCAGCAATTTCCGTACGTAGCTCTGAGACTAATGCCCGAAATTCCGACTGAATAGTAGCCTTCACTTGTTTCGCTATCTCAGCCATGGAGGGCTGTGGTGAGTCATCGTCCGAACTCGAAGATGCCAAGGCAGAGGAGGGTGGAGGAGCAGCCTTGCCACCTCTAGAAAACATACTGGGCGTTTGAGTCGAAGGGTTCTTCTTTGATTTATGCGACATGGCCAGTCCATGCAAATCCACCACCAGGAGGAACAGAAATCAGAAGAGGCAATGAGATTACTTTCAGGGTAATGCTTCAAAAAGAGGCCCGCTCCCGCGAGACATGAGGGGTTAGAACATGGGTAGATCGGATTTGAGTATCAGGTGAGAATTAGATCAAATAGGTATATCCTCTATGACGCTGCTCCCTCAATACGGATGAATGTAGAGGAATAGAAATGACTGTTGATGTTATTGCTGGGAGAACTCCACGGTGGAGTGTCACTTCAATGGGTGCGGGTCTATAAAAGGCTCAGGGTTAGGAGGTTAGATGGAGGTACCACTCCCCTATGGGCTCAGGATCAGGGAGGGAGAGCCGCAGGCACTGAGGAGTATGTGAGGCCCGATATGCGCAAAGCTGGTTGAATAAAAGGGGTCAGCTAAGGGGGTAAGGGCACACCCCGTATCAGCTTGTATGTTGGGGGGCTAGATTCGCCCCTGAGTAGAAGTAGTGAGGGGGTTAGCTGCACCTGATGTCCCCAACTTTATGTCCAGGGCTGTGGAGTGTTGGGACCCCATACACTGACCTGCTGTAGAAGATAAGGAGGCTTGTATAGCAGAGCCTGCAGGTAGTAGGAGCCTGTAGCGGGTAGTCTGCGCTCCGGATAATGCAGGGACTCAGCTCTCTCCGTCCCCTCCGTGTAGGATTCTTCAGTGGCTGACCGGGAGCTCGGCTCAGTAACACCTCCTTCAAATAAAGAGCTTGCAGACTCCAGGGGCGTGGACCGAGCAGGCAGGAGAATTGTTGAGTTGCCGGCAGTGAAGAACGCTGTGACAGCTGGCTACAATCAGCGGTCGAGATCCGGACATCCAGCACCGGAAGTTCGGAGCCGCTGACTTCCGGTTTCGCCGCGGGGACAGAGGCCGCGAAAGAAAGAAGCCCCGAGCACAAGGGCCAACCCGATCCGCTGCACAAGGCAGTCGGCACGACCCCGGACAGGCAAGTCACCTGCGTCCTAGTGATGGTGGATGTGCGGCAGGGCGTGCTACTAAGTGTTGATCACAGCTCCGCCGATTCTCAAAACTTCGAGCCACTGGGAGGAGAGGGCACCCCCTGAGTTATGCTGGGCTTATAGGGTGTTTTAGAGGCTGAAGACCGAGAATACCTGTCGTTTTTGATCCCCTCTGTGCGGAGCAACTGAATACTGCGACCCGCCAGGATGGCCTCCAAGCCACGCCCCCCGAAACACCCTCTTCTTTAGTGACAATATCACACAAAATGAGATCCCAAAGGAAATCCGCTTACAAACTGTTGCAATTGGAAAGCAAAAGTTGTGTCTAATTTTATGATGCCAATAGCATATGAACAGCAATGGGACTAGAAAATAAACATTCATGTTATGCCACAAAGTTGTGCCCCAGTTCAAATTATGCTACATAGTAGTTCCCCCAATTCATATTAGACACACACAGTAGTGCCCCCACTTTGTATTATGCCACATAGTTGAGCCCCAAATTCATAGTTGTGCCCACAATCAGGGCAAGCTGGGCTGGGGGACAGGAGGGCATCTTCCCCCCGGGCCTGTCCCATAGTGGACTACCTTGGGCTGGGTGACTAGACCATCTGCCTTTTTTTCCTTTAAAATAGTCTACTGTGTCGTGTCTTGCCACCAGGCTAAAATTTGCCAGCCCTCCCCTGCCCACAATTCATATCATGCCACAAAGATGTGTCCTCAAATCATAGTATGCCACATAGTTGTGCCCTCAATTCATATCATACCACATAGTTGTGCCCTCAAATCATATTATGCCACATAGCTGTGCCCTCAATTCATATCATACCACAGAGTTGTGCCCTCAATTCATAGTATGCCACATAGATGTGCCCTCAAATCATATCATGCCACAAAGATGTGCCCACAATTCATATCATACCACATAGTTGTGCCCTCAATTCATATTATGCCACATAGCTGTGCCCCAAATTCATATTATGACCTATAGTTGTGCCCACAATTCATTGTATGCCACAGTTGTCCCCCCATTCCATAGTATGCCACAGTTGTCCCCCCTTATTCATAGTATGCCACATAGTTGTTTCCCCCTATTCATAGTATGCCACATAGTTGGTCCCTCTATTCATAGCATGCCACAGTTGCCCCCCCAATTCATAGTAAGCCACAGTTGTCCCCCCTATTCATAGTATGCACATAGTTGTCCCCCATATTCATAGTATGCCACATAGTTGTCCCCCATATTCATAGTATGCCACATAGTTGTCCCTCGTATTCATAGCATGCCACATTTGTCCCCCCAATTCATAATAATAATAATAATAATAATAATAATAATAAAACCACAGTTGTCCCCCTATTCATAGTATGCTGCATAGATGTGCCCCTTGATTTTTAGTGCTACTCTTATCTTTGGAGAGACACATCTTCTGTTCCAGAAACCTGGGTGCTGCTTCAGTAAAGCAGCCAATGACAGCCGAAATGGAGCTTCTGCACTTGCTATTTTGGCCATCATCAGCTGCTTTAGTAGGGAGCTTCAGCGCCAGCATGCAAGACAGAAGTGGTTCGCTTGTCAGAAGTGCCAGGGGTTGCCGACCCCTGATCTTGTGTAATACCATTTTATTAACAGACCAAAAGAATAAATTATGCATTGATAGGCATAACATATAACAGAAAAACATGGAAAAACAATATCCAATGGCGCTCAACAGGCTGTGATGCAAAGGACAGCTACAAGGGACCTGCAATCCCCCAAAGAAAGTGTAGCAAAAATTGCAGCAATGAACCTTGAATCACACAAAAGATAAATAAGTGTGCTGCGAGTAATACATTAATAAACTTATTTATTTCTATGTAAAATATAAATTACAAATTATGAAGCATTAAAAAAAATCATATAAAATGCAATCTCAAAAGTCATATAATAATGATATAGCCATAAAATAGAGACATACACCTATATATATGAGCCCATACAACCATTAAAGTGGATTAGACCATAAATGATCCAGTATTGATAAATCCTTTAAATATGAAAATTCACATATGCCATGTGTTATTGTTATTTGGCACATATGCTATATATCATAATGTCCTGGAGCAATGTGGAGTCAGCATGAATTGCATCCAAATAGGAAACTATTATTGAACACCAGTTCATAGACCGCCACACGTGAATCCTAGAGTGTATATAATAATGATGTCCTCAGCCAATATATTGGGCTAGTAGAAAGATAATAAGCAGTGCATATGTGTTGCATATATAGATTGTTAACTGGGATGATGAGAAACACAGTCTGTCTAATCGCACAGCTGCGTGTGCTTGCAAAAGTGTTACTCACAGACCACTGCAATCCTGGGTCACGTTGTGAAATTGTCTCTCTCTCACATAGGCAACATATTTTACAGTCTTTCAAACGAAAAATACAAGGGATACAAAATCCATCCACTCGCACAACTATGTGTGCATCTAGGGTAGCTTGCCCCGTCCACTGAGATCCTGGGTCACTCAAGGACTCCACCTCTCTCTCACGTGAGCGTGTAACCTGCGGTCTTAGAATAATTTGTGCACAAGCACTTCTGTTTTCCGCATATGATGACCTGGCTGCTTTTCGGCATGAATGATAGAGCAAGTGGTAAATGGGACTTATGATAGAGGCTTGTGGACTCCAAATAAAATCCAGGCAACAAGATTAGACCAGATTGACGCGTTTCATCGCTATGAGCGATTTGTTCAGTGACATATGATCAACTACAATTACATCCTCTATATGCTTAACTCCTACTTAACCGTAGCACACACACTCATTTCCTTGTCTCAAATACCATTAATTCAAATTGTTATCACTCGTTAGTCTTATATATCTCTCCTACTCAACATGTCTCATATAGTAAGAGGAATAGTAAATCCTATATCAAACAAAATATACAATTTCCTACAATAAAACAGTTCAAATATTATTATTGATCCTAGATTTTTATAATGTGCATCCACAATCATAACTCACGTCCTTCTCTTCTCTATATCAATAAGCCTAATATCTTATCAACATATTATGTATGCTAAAATAGGCTACATTACAAAAACATTCCAAAAAAGTAATCACTAAAACCTGTTCATTAATTATATACAAAACCCAGAGTCAACTTAAGATCAATACTTGTAATAAATGTCTATAGACCTCCAATTGAAATGGTGTAAGTTCTATATTACACATATATAATCTCATTCATACTATAATGTAGTTTAGGACTAGGTCCCACCTAATTGGGCTTAATCAAAAGGTACCATGGAAAAAATCTCACTCTATTGAGATAAATACAATATTATATAGGAAGTAGCCAACCAATAGGCTTCTTCCAACAGCAAGATAAAATGAATGATATAAAGCAACTACAATCCCTCGGTAAAGATATAATTCTGAACCTGAAAAATAACGTTGTTTAGTTCCAAAGATTCATTCAGACATGAAGGTGAAAGGGTATTCATTTGGTAAATCTAAAAAATCACCCTTCTACATAACCTTTTATACCTGTTCCCACCCCTAGGGGTGGCTTTTATTAGTTCAACCCAGTAATAGAAAGACATTCATGATTTCACTCGTGATTCAAAACATAGTGTCAAGACAGACTATGGGCCAGATTTACTAAGCTGCGGGTTTGAAAAAGTGGGGATGTTGCCTATAGCAACCAATCAGATTCTAGCTTTCATTTATTAAGTACCTTCTACAAAATGATAGCTAGAATCTGATTGGTTGCTATTGGCAACATCCCCACTTTTGCAAACCCGCAGCTTAGTAAATCTGGCCCTATGTGTCATTACTCCATTGACATTCTTGTAGTTCTTCCTATATATAATAAATTGCAACTGCACTTCAAAAGGTAAATAAACTTTGAATTACAATATATAAAACCTTCAACCAAATATTGTTTTCCACCCATAGTTGGTCGGATCAAAAACGTTCTATTAGTATATATATATATATATATATATATATATATATGTGTGTGTGTTGGCGTAGCTCGGGGCAAAGCATGTCCCCATGGCTGTACCCATTACTTGTAGATAATGAGAACTATCAAATAAAAATTAATTGTGAGATAAAATAAAAGACATAGAATCAATCAAAAACCTCTAGTATCACACCAAGGTTCCATATCTATTTGATAGAACCTTCTCCATTGCCTCAATATCCTTAGTATGGGGGAAATTGTTGTAAAGTGATTTCACATCTAAAGTCAGAAATGCAAAATTTTCTTTTCAAACTATACTTTGAATAATATTCAATGGATGTGTGTAATCTCAGGTGTAAGACCTCAGCGAGACTACCAGAGGTTTTAAATAGTGATCAACATAACTAGACAAATTAGTGATAATGGACCCCAAACCAGAAATGATCGGTCTCCCAGGTGGTATAGATAAATGTTTGTGAACCTTGGGTAAGTGATAATATATGGGAGTGATAGGATGTGATGTATATAAAAACTTAATCTCAGATCTAGATAGCACTCCATCAGCCACAGTTAGATCTAACAAAGCCTTCAATTTCAATTGGTATTTATCTCCTGGATTATGTTCCAATTCATCATCATCATCATCATCATCATTTATTTATATAGCGCCACTAATTCCGCAGCGCTGTACAGAGAACTCATTCACATCAGTCCCTGCCCCATTGGAGCTTACAGTCTAAATTCCCTACTATAGACACACACTCACACACAGACAGACAGACAGACAGGGAGAAACTAGGGTCAATTTTCGATTGCAGCCAATTAACCTACAAGTATGTTTTTGGAGTGTGGGAGGAAACCGGAGCACCCGGAGGAAACCCACGCAAACACAGGGAGAACATACAAACTCCACACAGATAAGGCCATGGTTGGGAATCGAACTCATGACCCCAGTGCTGTGAGGCAGACGTGCTACCCACTAGGCCACTGTGCTGCCAATTGTCTATAGAACACTTTATTTCCTAATTGTCTATTTGCCTCATTTTTGTAATCTGATATATCTTGAATCACAACCTCTCCACCCTTATCTGCACTCTTAATATTTATTAAGGAATCTGTCTGAAATTCATTGAAAGCCAATTTTTCTTTATATGTCAAATTACAATTTCTTTCCTTGCTGGTAGAAGAGCATAATTCTCTGAATTGTTCTAAAGAAATTCTATAAAAACAGTCCATGTGTGGACTCTTCATCAGGATTGGAAAAAAATCTGATTTTATTTTGATCCAGTACAACAAGTTTGTTGGTTAATATCATAAGATCAAGTTTTTCAACATTGTTATCTTCCCATAACTCCTCAAGAGCCACTAAAGCTCTTTCATCATCTTTCTCATCTAGAGTAATCAGTTGTATTTCTCCTTCAATTTTTCTTCTTTTCACTGTTTTAGTTGCAAAATATTTCTCTCTACACAATATCCTCATATTCAGTAAACAGCTCAAAAAGATTTGGTTCAAGAGCAGGGGCAAAATTAAGACCCTTACTCAATAGACTAATTGGAGCTTCTGTTACATTTTTCTTTCATAAATTAAATATACCTTTATTTCTACAAGATTCTGTTGGATCATTACCAGATAAACATTGACTTGGCATGTTTCTTCACGCTCTTATCCTTATGTATATTTTTATTTTTATTTGTATTTCTCTTTTTATTGTCATTCACACTCCTGTCTTTTCTTTCCTCAACTTCACTTAAATTTCTATTACATGTTTTTTTGGGGATTTAAGACCAATTCCTAGTCCTAACTGTTTGTATTTTGAATTGCCTCTTCCTCCCTTTCCTCTGATCAATTCCGTGAACTTTTGCGAGGGCCTGTTGACAGCAATTGATATCGATTCTTGTGTGACCAATCTTTCTCTTTCGTCTGATGACTTGTCTCTAAAAAAGACACCAAATCCTGATACCTAGACCCAAAAGAACCTTGATCAGGTTCCTCTCCATAATGCTTCCTACGATATCCACAGAGTGATCTCTCTCTGTATACTATTTTCCTAGCACCTAATCTAGACTGATACCTGGGTGAATTTGATGGTAATTCCTCTCTAATCCTATCTCTTTTCATAATGGGGATCTCATTAACCTTGGACCAGACTTATCCTTCTTTTTAGATACTATATTCTTATCCATGTTTCTATAATAATTTTACCCCTTCTACTGATACTCCTATCAAATCTTTTTCAGCCAGAATTCCTATTATAGGATCTAGCTTTATCCTTTCGATAATCAACCAAATCCCTCTCATATTTATGTTCTTTATTATTAATGAGTTGTCTTTCATATTCAGCTACTCTCTCGTTAATCTTCCTATCTCTTGCCTTAAGCATCTCAAAATCCTCATGAGTCTTAATTATCAATTATTAACTGTCAATTATCAATTACTCAATTATCAATTATTAATTAGTAACAGAAAAACATGCCTATCAGTGCATATTTTATGCTTTTGGTTCAGAAATAAAATGGTATTACATTAGATCCTGCTTTGTTTTTATATCCATATGTCATGAGTATTGGAAGATCTTGAGATCAAGACTATGAAGTTGCTGAGTTCTTTCGATGTGCTTTTCAAATGCAACAGTTTGCAAGCAAATTTCCTAAGGGGTCTCATTTTGTGTGATATTGTCATGAAAGAAGAGGGTGTTCCACCTTTATACATCTTGGAATAAGGGTTATCTATTTCCTGTGGGACTATCATACAAACATTTTTCTTCGGCACTTATCAATTTGTATTATTGTGTTTAAACAATATTACCCTATGTATGTTATGCATTTGGTATCCATTTTTAGCGTCATTTGGTGAGGAAGATCTACACTGATATATAAAGAGGAATTTTCTCAGGTAACACATTGGAGAGAGTGAGCACTGAAGGTACACACTATTGTTTGTTGTCGATGAAAGAGAAGTTGTTAGTGCAATCGGTCCAGCCAATTAAGCTATTCAATTCAGGGGAAAAATAAATATTTGCTAACCTTGGAGCTCGGAGACAGTGTGAGGGGCTATTGTCTGAGGAGTATTGTGTCTGTAAGTACTTTGACCCCATAGTTGAAGAGAGGAGCATCCAGTGATGCCAGTCCAGTAATAATTTGGACTTGAGCGGGCATCTATGAGAATGATTATCATTCTTGGGTGGGTAAGGTTTTAGACTAAACTGAGTGCTGGGTGTCTTCTCACGTGCCTCAGAGATTATATTAAGTAGGACTAGTTCTCTTTCCACTAAATATTTCAAAGGTACCAGAATTATGGGGTGGGAGGCCAGTAGAGGAAATGTAATACAGCTAGGTCCCTTAGTTTGAAGTCTCCCAATATTCGGCAGGCCAATCACCATTTCACGTACAAAGAAACTTGAATACTGGGAGACTGGGCAAAATTAACAGATAATAGCCTGCCCCACAAATGTTGGTGAAAAACATTTTAATATGTTAAAGGAGTTAAAGGAGTCTATAAAGTGCACAGACTGGGACAAAGAGTTGAAAGAAAAAAAAACTAAGAAAAGTGGGCTGTAAATGTAAAAGAATTAAGTCTAAATCAATGTGGCTAAATTAAAAGATAAGGGAAGAAATGCAAATGAAGAACTGTGCATTTAAATTGTTTAAGTCTGAAGGGTCTGAGGAGTCCTTCCATTGGTACAAGGAATGTAATAAAACATGCAAAGAGGAAATTAGATTGACTAAATTAGGAAATGAAAAACAAGTTGCAAAAGAAAGTAAGACAAACCCCAAAAAGTTTTTTAAGTATATAAATGGCAAAAGAATTAAAAAAGATAATATAGGACCCCTAAGAAGTGAAATGGGTGAATTGATAAATGATACTAAGGAAAAAGCAGAGGTATTAAACACTTTCTTTTCTTCAGTATTTACTAGAGAGGAACAAATGGTAGGAATAATACATAAAAACGGAAATGAAACTGTACCATTAATTAATACTTGGCTGACAAAGGAAGAAGTCCAAAAGCAACTGAAGAATATTAAAAATAAATAAAGCTCCAGGTCCAGATGGCATACACCCAAGGGTTTTTATGGAGATAAATTCATAAATAGCTAGACAGCTTGTCTTAACTTTCATAGATTCAATCTCATCAGACTTAGTACAAAGGGATGGCGAGTAGCAGATGTGGTGCCGTTGTTTAAAATGGGGAGAAGTTCACAACCAGGGAAATATAGACCTGTAAGCCTGACATCAATAGTGGGGAAACTACTGGAAGTTATATTATGGGATAATATTCAGGATTACTTGGTGCGCAATAAGATTATTAGTGGGAATCAGCATGGATTTGTGAGGTATAGGTCATGTCAAACTAATCTAATTAGTTTCTACGAGTAAGTTAGTGGAAACTTAGACCAGGGTACCACAGTAGATGAGGTCTATTTAGATTTTGCAAAGGCCTTGCTACAGTATCACACAAGAGGTTGGTTTACAAAATAAGAGAACTGGGTCTCGGAAACAACATTTGTACTTGGATCAAAAACTGGTTAGGGAATAGGGAACAGAGAGTTGTGATAAATGGAACATTTTCTAATTGGTCAAAAGTTTTAAGTGGAGTACATCTAGGTTCCGTGCTGGGGCCACTCCTTTTTAATATATTTATTAATAATCTTGGTGATGGTTTATAGAGTAAAGTATCCATTTTTGTAGATGACACTAAACTCTGTAAGGTAATAAAATCTGAGCAAGATGTAGCTTCTCTACAGAGGGACTTAAATAAACTGGAGGATTGGGTGGCCAAATGGAATATGAGGTTTAACATAAATAAATGTAAGGTTATGCATTTAGGGATCAAAAACAAGCATGCAATCTATAAATTAAATGGGATTAATTTAGGGGAAATCTATAATGGAAAAGGATTTGGGAGTGCTCATAGACAGTAGACATAGTAATAGTGCTTATTGTTGAGCAGCAGCTGCAAGGGCAAATAAAGTATTGGCATGCATAAAAAAGGGCATAGATGCAAGGTATAAATTTGTCACTATATAAATCGTTGGAAAGACCTCAACTTTAATACAGAGTACAGTTCTCGGCACCACTCTATAAAAAATACATTTTGGAACTAGAAAGGGTTCAGAGAAGAGTGACAAAATTGATAAAGGGTATGGAGTCATTAAGTTATGAGAAAAGGTTAGCCAGTTTAGGCATATTTATTTTAGAAAAGAGGCGTCTAAGAGGGACATGTTTACTGATTGATGTACAAATACATTAAGGATCAAAACAGAGAACTTTCATGGAAACTTTTTACCCCAAGGACTATACACAGGTCACCCCCTAAGGTTAAAGGAGAGGAAGTTTCACAACCAGCAAAGGAAGGGGTTCTTTACAATAAGGGCAGTCAAGATATGGAATTCACTTCCAGGGAAGTTGTGATGGTAGATTCAATAGATATGTTTAAGAAAGGGTTATACAAATTTTTACCGAAAAAGTGTATTCAGGGATACAACCGTTAAATAAAATAAAGGATAGTAGTTGATACAGGGAAAAAATAGGACTGCAATATTGGGTCTGGAGGGATTTTTCCAGATTGAAACAGATTGACGGTTGCTAAATCTGGACCAATTTCAAATGTAAGTGAGGGATCGCAGGAGATCCAAAATAGGTTGAACTAGAAACCAGGTTGGCATCTGAGAATTCAGTGTTACACTGCCAATTGGTTAGAGGTCCAGGAAACCATTTTATAGGAACTGCTATGCCCTGATTGGAGGCTACAGTTAACTGAGCTGAAGCAGCACTCTGACTGGCTGAGAGGGAGTATGTGACAGATTCCAAGATGGCAGCGCAAATGCAATGGTTTTTGAGGGATCTCTGGAGTGGAGACAAACTGGGCAGCATCCTGCAGAGAAATCTGAGACCAGCAGGGCCTGCGGACTACAGGGACAGCTGAGAAAGACAGTGGAGGGCAAAGTAACAGGATCTGAGAGTCAGGTGCATGACACTATTAATCTTATAGTACACTATAGTAGTCTAGGAGGGGCTATATAATCCAGAATGTTAATAATATCATCATTATCACTGTCTGTTTATAAGGCACCACATATCTCTGCAGGACCTGTTTGTATAACAAACCATGCAAACGAAAAATCATACCTGGAATCAAAACAAGGACATGTGAGGTTGACAGAGAAGGTGCAGACATGAATCAGAGGTTAGACAGACTTGAGGGGTTACAATCTAAAAAGATAGGTCTAAGCTGAGACAATAGAAGCTAGTAAGATGGCTTGATAGCTTGCATTTTTCAGAGTAAGTAGGATCAGGTGGTGGTAGTATCAGGTATCAGTCTATAGTGAAGGAATCAGTTTTGTTAGAATGCTTGAATGAACTGGGCATTGGGTCTGGGGAGAGTGTGATGTTGTCAACAGTGAGGTAGATTAAAGGAGAGTAGTAACCGTGGAAGGAAGGTATTACTGTGCAGGTAGCTCCAAGGAGAGAACAACTTGGCTGGCTGAGCTAACAGATACAAACCATGTCTGGCCGTGCTATTTAGCCCTGAGAGGATAGGTTCTAAGGTACAAAGTTGAAGTTGTTCGGTTGGAGAAGGAAGAATGGTGAAGCTGATGTCATTGAACAAGCAAAAAACAAGACTCTTTGAGGAACTAGTAAGGAAGCAAAATCCAAACTTTGCTTGTGCAAAGTTTGGTAAGAGTGGGTACTTTATAAATGGTACATACAAATGTTTACCTTGGCCTTTTGCAGAAGTGCTAAGTGTGCAGTGTTATATAACAGTGTTGCATTAACCAGTAAGCTTTTGTTGTATAAGGTGATGATGCTACAGTTGAGGATGCCATCCAGATAGATTAGGACTGATGTCCAGTAGGTCCCTAAAATGGGAATTCAGATATGCCAGGATATGGATGAAGCACTTCACTGGCCAAATTACTTGATCTGTTGTTTGTAGTGCCTATGCTTCATGTTGAAGGCAGTCTTCCATTTGTCCCTCTTCCAGACACGGATCAAGACTGTAGCCTGACAGAGCCTCTCAAAGAGATCTGAGATTTGTGGGAGATGGTAATGATTCTGTGTTGTGAATTCATTGAACCACAAATAGTTGCCAGTTTTAGTAAACCGTCTTTTTTGCCAAGAAAAAGAACCCTGCACCATCCGGGGGCCTGCCCATTGGTGGCATGGTTCTAGGCAACATTTAGAATGGGCAGCTCCATTCTCTGTAATGTTGGAGATTCTCTGTCAGCTTTATATCAATGACCCTGGTAATCTTCAAGCAGCTTCTCTGGTCTTAGTCTCCTCTCTTTGGATAGTAACACATACCATTCCACTTTCAGTGGTTGTGGCAAGTGGTCTGGCATGACTCATCTCTTTCCAGTATCTGTTTAGCCCTTCAATTGATCACAGGGTTGCGCGCATAAAAAACAGGGGAAACCGTGATGATGGGCTCTTCAGGATGTAGGATGCAGGATGCTAAATTAGATCAGATGTCGGTGACTAGAATTGACACACATCAACACCTAGATAGTCTTGTGTATTACCAAAGCTGGCGGTAGTAGTACTACAAGTGCCAGCATCCATGGTTGCCAGGACAAGCTTGTAGAACTACAAGTGTCAGCATGTCCTGGCATTAGGGCCCACTGGAACCTGTAGTACAAATGTTAAAACACACTGTGTAAAGAAATATTTAATCTAAATAAACACAATATCAGACAACCTCTTTTAACTCATTTATTTCCTTAGCTAATTCCAGGGTAGTAGGCTAGCATCTTCTGTATCTCCAGCAGGCATTCCAAGAATTAAGAAAATGAACAATGTTAAGAAAACATGATGTACAACGCTCAGTTTGCTCTGTTAACAGTTATACCCAGCATTTTGTTCATATTTATAAACTGGGTAATTCCCATGCCAGGTCAGCACAGCTTATCTATGGCTGGATCACTTAGAAATAAATTATTGTATATATTTATTTCTATTACTGCCATGGTGTGTCTACTGTATATCATTGTAAATGTATTAAGTTTTGTATTGTAAAGTTATTGATTTCTGAGCTAGTATGCCATTTCGGAGGCATCTTTTTTTCTGTTACATTTATGAAGAAAGGAAATCCCATGTTAGTTAAGCATTTGATTTGAAAGTGACCACCATATCATTTAGGCTTGTGTGCACATCAGAGGGTCATCATGATGCTAAATGTAATGTGTCAGACTTGGGCAGGGGATTACCCATTGCCAATAATATAAGGACTGTTTAGGAGCAATAAACCATCACTGTTTCAAGCTTCTGCCTGTTGCCTATTGCCTGTTGTAACCTGTTGCAAAACCTGCTGTAAAAAAATGTTATTACACAAGATCTAGCCCTATATAAGAATAGGTTATTTGCACTGTAGCATAAATATTAAAAAGAAACATAACATTACTATCGTCACCGTGTCATAATGTGTGTATGTTTTTTACACATGAGAAATAATTAATGATTTTAGTTATAGTAACTTTAATTTCTTTTGTGTATATTTATATTTCACATATATAAATGTTTTAATACCCCAAGGTTTGATCACTCAGGTGTGTGTTAAGTTCAGGTGACTAATTAATTTCCAGTTATTGATTGGTTACAAGCTGGATACAAACACATTTCATTATTCTCCATATCCTCTGATTAAACTGGCATATAGACAGAGAAATGCATCACAACTATTACTTAGATCCAGTAGCAATAAATTATGGATTAATAAGATCCCAGCCTTCTCTAAAAAATTCCTTTAAGTAAGCATAAAGTCATTCTCATAGGAATATTAACATTCTGGTTAATGAAAGGAAGTCATTAACTGCATTACATTTGTTACTTCCGCCGCCATGTGACTTCACCAAAATGGTACCACCAATCAGCTACACCAAAATGTCAGCACCAGAGACCCTGAGGAACCTGCCATTGCCAATTACAGAGCCCAGTGAAAATTTGCTGATGTGGGCATTCTACGCCAGTCCTTAGCCAGCGAGGGAATATCCTGGCCTGAATGAATTGTGGGTCAGCAGAGAGGACTGCAAGCAAGAGGAGGTCTGGTCCCTGCTGATTTCTGTGGAGCCTGCCCAGTGTCATGTCTCCATGGTGACAACATGTACGTATATATCACACAGAGACTGAGATATAAGTGCAGATCTACACTGTTTATGAATTGCGTTTGCATTTCATATATGCATTGTCTAAAGACACAGACCCAAGGAGATATCAGTGGTGGGGTGTGAGCTGGAAATCATAGCATTAGTGTGCCAGAGGCGGATGATGAACCCAAGGACATTCCAGTCATCATGAGCACTTATGCCATCTTGATCCGCACATTAGCCAAGTTATCGCAAAGTTGGAGGGAGGAATTATATATGGACACTGACCATGCACCCAATGTGCTGAGGTGCTTATTTGAAGATAGAGAAGGTTCTAGAGATGGAGAATTTTGAGCACTGTTTATAAGGCAGTGATATTTCCTTGGGAGAGAAACGGCACCTCGTAGGAGAAATGATGAGGATGACCACTGTTTTCTTATTGAGTGACTGGGACCTTGGATTGATCCAGTGTATGGAGCAAGATATTCGGATGCCTGACAATCCTTTTTCCAGAGAGAGGTCAAGAATTTTGGCATCTGTGGAACTAGAGGATTTCCAAAGTCATTAGAAGAAGCTATGGGATGCAGTAGTCATCAGTCGGAAAGCACATATGTCTTTTTCTTAGCAATGACAAGGAAAAATAATGGTGACAGTAGACTGTCTGTGGACTATGGCATTTTGAATCACATAATAGTTCCTTACCACTACATTGTCCCCATAATTCATGAGTCCCTGAATTGCTATCAGGGGAGTCAGTGGTTCTTGGTACTAGACTTGGACGGTGGCTATTACCAGATTCCCATTAGTGCCAAAGATGCAGAAGAAACTGCCTTTATATGCTCCTTGACATTCTACCAATCCAATCAGATGCCACAGGGGGTTTCCAGTGCTCCAGCTACGTTCCAGAAATGTATGACTTAGGTCACAGGTGACTAGAACATTAGTGTTTGGGAGTACTCTGGCGGAGCACCATGGAGTAAATGGAAAAGCAACAAATCCTGACAAAATATAAGTCATTGTGGATTGGCCAAGACCCATGAAGTTAGAGGAGCTGCAGACCTATTTGGGTTTCTGCAAATATTATTACCAATTTGTGCCCCAGTTTTTGAAGATCAGGAAGTTGCTTTCTGATTTGGCTAGAAAGTAAATCCCCACGAGAGTAGGGCTTCCACACAGGAGGGTAAAAGGTCAAAAGATGGGCCTTACAACAAAGTTAATGAGGTGTTTGGACAACATTGGCAGCATATGAAGACACTCATGAACTGCTTGACACATGCCCAAGTACTGGTCTATACAGAACCCACTGAGACCAACATTCTGGATGCATCGTTTGAAGGACTTGGGGAAGTTCTGTACCAATAGCATCAGTAAGGTTGATGCCCATACAGAATTAGAGGGTTGAAACTCAGTGAATTGAAATTCCTGGCCCTCAAGTGGGCCATAGTAGATCCATTTCATGTTTGAGGTACATACCAACAATAACCCACTAATGTATGTACAGACTCCTGGAAAGCTAGATGTCACAAGACATTGCTGGTTATTCGCCCAGACAGTGCATGATTTCAGTCTGAAATTCAGACCCAACTCAAGCAACATGAAGGCCAATGCTTTGCTATTATTCACCAAGAAAATTTCATGAAGAGGCCAAAGATCAGTGAGTGGTCGTTCTTACCTCTGGTCCTGAGGTTTGTGGGATGTGCCTTGTTAAAATATGCTTTAGCTCATTGAGTGCAACTGTAGAAGCATTACCCACTGCAAACTGTCAATGTATTAATGTATCAAGGTACCATTAAATTGACCTGAAATTATAGTCAATACATTGACAGTGTCAATGTAACTTATTATTATTACCTTATATACCTGTTCTATTCATCAAACTCCATTAATCAAAGAATCCTCCAGTTGCAGCAATTACAGTTTTGCAGATGTTTGGCATTTTAGCTGTCAGTTTTTGAAGATATTCATTGAAAATTTGTAACCACAACTGCTGTAGCTCTTTCCAGAGCTGCAACTGACCTGTAAGTCATCTTTCTTGACCTTACGGTCAAGCTCGACCAAAAGAGCTGAATAGGGTAGAGGTCTGGTGATTGTGCTCGCAAGTCCATCATAGACAGTACTATGGCTACCTGTTTCTTCACCAAATACTTTTTGCAAAGCTTAGAAGTATGTTTAGGACCGTTGTGGTCCTGCATGCTGAAATATGAACCAATCAAGCGCATGATATGATGTTGTAAAATAGCTACCTTTCTGGTAACTTTTTAGCCTTATACTTTGCACTCTAAGTAAATCTCTCAACTTACTAGCGCCAAGACAGCCCCATACCATTACATTTCCTCTGCCATGCTTGACAGAAGGCATCACACACTCTTCCATCTTTTAATTTTCTCTACATGTCATATTATATTCTCCTGTTTGTGCCAAATACTTCATACGTAGACTCATCCATCCATAAACTGTTTTCCAGTCGTTTTCAGTTGAATGTCTGTGTTATTTTTCCCATTTTAAACTTTTTTTTCCTATTTGCCAGTTTAAAATAGGATTTTTCTTTGTCTATAAAGCCAGTATCACGAAGTCGTCTTATTACTGTTGCAGATGACACTGGTATTTGGTGTGGACTATGTAAGTAAGCCACTAATTCAGGATCTGTAAGGCGTCTGTTTCTCCAAATGCAGACTCTAATGTACTTATCCTCTTGTGCAGTTGTTCAACATTCAGTGACCACATGTAAAACATTGCAACGGCTACAAGAAAAATTTCATCAGCCATGCCACCAACTAAAGCAAGAGCTATGAATAAATTAAACAACTAAAAATTTTTAGTGTCAGGTGCAAGAGATAAAATTGTTGAAACGCTACACACATGCTAAATTTGAAACTTTATGTCATTAGATGGACATAGGCATCAGTAGATATTTAGACACATAGATACCCAATTGTAAAGAGCTACCTAATTTGCTGTCGCTATATAAATAAATGAGAATACTGAGAGATGAAGGTGGTCTGCACCCATATTACAATAATTCATAGATTAGGCACACAATACATTGCCAGAGTATTCCTGGTTGCCAAGAGCATGGCTTTCATACCTTGTTTTAATTATATGCTATGTGCCATAATGCTGCCCTTCTGAATCGAACCAGGGGACTCGTACATATGCTTCGTCCAACCCTTGGGTAACAGGGACTGCTCGAGATTTGCAGCAGAGGCAGTCCCCAAGAAGCGGTGTATTCACTCTGACTCCAGGGCAACCAGGACACCTCACACTGCCACTGCATCCTGGCTAGTGACAGCCAGCTGGGGCATGCGGTGGTAATTAAACAGGCAAAGGTCATTGGATGGACAGTGGTATTAATGAATAGAATTAGGCATTTTGGAAAGTAAATAGATGAAAGCGGCCTGCAACCATACTACAAAAATTCAAAGATTAGGCACACAATACTTGCCAGTGCATTCATCGGTAGCCAAGAGCAGGGCTTTCCAACATTATTTTTCTTATATGCTCTGTGCGGTAATGCTGCCCATTTGAATCAAACCAGACCACTCATAAATATTTATGTGGGAGAGAGGGCGGAAAAATCATTGCCCATGTGGTAGGCTTCATCCAACTCCGGGGTAATGGGAACTGCTGGAGACTTACAGCTGAGTGTGGCCGGGTCCTGAGTACCATGCGGCAGTCATCTTGAAATGCACTCTGGCACTGAGAGGGTTAATACCCGGCTCCAGAGCGGCATAAATCAATGGAGCTAGGCGCCGCGTGAAATGTTTTTAATTAAATGTTTTTTTATTAAATAAAACTGTTTTTATTATGTGTGCGCTGCAGTGCTGGCTGGGTAGCACCCAGCGCTGCAGCATGTAAGGGGTTAAACCCCGGTGCCGGGGAGTGTAAAAATGTATTTTAAATTGTAAGGTGTATGTGTAGACGCTGCAGCGCCGGTAAAGAACCGGTACTCAGTGCTGAATGGGTTAACTTCCAACGCTAGACGCCGGGAGTGTAACTATATGTATTAAATGTAGATATGTGGGTTGTAAATGTATGCAAAATGTATATGTGTAAAATAAAAAGAAAGCACTTACCCAGTGCTGGGGCTGCAGAGGCAGCCATGGAACCCCCTCACCCTCCGGCAGCCAACTTCAGTGGCTGCTGAAAGGACTTAGCAACCAGCCTCCTGGAATCGAATAGGTCCAGGAAGTGCAGTGCCTCCTAGGGGTCCTAGGAAGCTAAGTCCCCAGCAGCGACAGGGCAGGGACTGCTGCCCCGGGATCTGGCTGCTCTCTTGGTACTATTTTCGGCCAGGGAGCAGAGACAGACCCCGGAGCAGGGTCCCTGGAAGTAACTTTGGGTGGGAGATTTAAAAGATAAATCTCTCGCCCCAGACAGACAGTCACTAGGGGAGGAGAGTGGGCTAAGCCCCCCTCTCCCTGGCAGGGGGATGTATACCTTTAACCAATGTAAGAGAAAATAAACATCACTTGTTTCAAAGACCTGCTTGGAACTTCTCTATGCTGATTCCTGTGACCTACAAATTAGACCCAACTCTAATCCATTCCCAGCTGTTCTGAGAACTTCTTCCCTGCTGTAATTTCTGTGACCTGCAGATTAGACCCAATTCTAATCTGCTTTGCCGTTGTTCTGAGGTTTGGACCCAGCATCTAGTATCACTGCTCTGCCCGCTACCCAGCAACTCTGGCCAGTGTGATAGGCCAGGGGGATTCATATACAGCAACCCTGATCCACAGGAAGACGTCAGGGGTACCAGCCCAGATATACCAGTAACGGGGTACAGCCACAGCATCAGTTACCCAGAAGAAACACGGTTCTGGCTGCTGTTAAGGAGTCCAGTGGTGCAGGATTGTAAGCCTCTCCTACTGCAGCAAGAGGGCACACTTGGGATAACGAAAGGCAATTGTGGCAAAGTAAGCTCGGGATAGGCGGTCCATCCGGTCACAGATTTCTGGTGGCAAGCGGGGGAATAACCGCAGGCGGCTTTTCATGCACCAGTCAGGAGAGCTGAGTTATTCAGGAGAGGTATAACTGCAGCCAGGAGAACGCACAGGATGTCGAAGTACAGTAAAATGTCCAAGGCCGACCTTGAGATACTGTGCCAAGCAAAGAAGTTAGAAAATCCTTACACAGCATCAAGAAGCAAAATGAAAAAGGCACTGAGAGCCTGGCATGCCCAGTACGGGTCAGCAGATGAGGGAGCTGACAGTGACCCAGAGGAGACGATAACTTCAAACCTAGAGGTACCTGCAGTAACATCCCAGAACACAGCACCTGTTTCCAGCAACAGTCCCCCCCCCACAGAGTGAGCCGGTGATGCAAGTTCAACAGCGTGATGAGGGTAACTTTTCTGTACTAATGCAGCAGCTGGGGTCCCTGGGAGACAAAACAACTGAGGCAGAGCGATGCTTATCATCAAGTTGTGGGGCAATCGCGGGACACCGCCTCCTGCAGCTGCCCGTGAACAGTCATCTGCAGCGCCCAGACTGGACACTGTTGGAGATATTGATGGACATTTGCAGGTGTTTGAAATTTCTTGTAGCCTCCATGACCTGCCCAAACAGGAGTGGGTAAAGTATCTGGTTCCCACGCTACAAGGTCGTACAGTGGAAACTTATCTCGGAGTGGCCCCAGATGACTGTGCGCACTACGACGTGGTAAAAGCGCTATGTTATTACCCCGGAGACCTACTGGCAGAAGTTTCGGGAGTTGGCTATAAGCACCTATATCAGCCATGAGGAATTTGCAACCAGTTGCGGCAGTTGCAATAAGATGGGTTAATGGATCTGACACCAAGTTCTGGGAAGTATTAGTGGACTTAATTTGCAGAGAGCAATTTCACCACCAGTGCGCACCGGAAGTGGAGAAGTGGGTGTTGGACCGTGGCTTAGCAACCCTGGTAAAGGCGTTTCAGTTGGCGGATCAGTATGTGGCAGTGAGGCCACACTGGCAGAAGTGCCAGGTTAACAGCCAACCCCAAAGGACTGTGCAATTAGGGGGACACCCCTCTTCTACTCACCCCCAAAAGCAAGTAACTAACCCTTTGGGTACCATTCGCCAGCCACCGCCCCATCCTTTCCCTGGAAGTTATCAGAGACCACCAGAGCCCAGGCTGGAGAAAAAGTGCTACAATGCAGGAAAACTGGTCATTTAAGAATGGAAACTCCCACAGCCCGAGCACCCCAGACTCGTGCCCCTAATCTGAGTCCTGGGGCCCAACTGACTTGCTTAACTGGCGAAGGTGAGCCATTAGAGACTGTTTCCACCCCTGCCAGCCCAACGAAGTGTGGCATGTCTGAAGGTGACTTGGAGGGAAGAGTCACCTGTGTGTCCAAAAGACCCCCCAAAAACATGTGGAGGAACCTGCAGTCTGTCCAACTGGGACCCCTGCAGGACTTAGAGACTCAGGGGCCTCAATCACTGTAGTGAGCCCCCATCTTAATAATCCTGCTGCAGTATTGCAGGGTCGCACTGCCAAAGTTACAATGGCAAAAGGATTGGAGAAGGAAGTTCCTGTAGCAAGGGTGTATCTGGAATGGTGAGATGGCCGAGAGTTGGAAAATATTGCCGTTATGGATGGCCTCCCAACTGACATGATCTTGGGCAACGATGTTGGGGGTGGAATTGTGACCGCATTTCTCAACTCTATTACCCGGAGCCAAGCTGCTAAACTACAGTCTTCAGGATCTACACCTGCAAAACCCAGCCCAGAGGAAAAGACAACACCTGCAGCCATAGCTTCAGCCAGCCCAGAGGAAAAGACCACATCTGCTATTTCTTCAGGAAACAACCAGCCCTTTGCCTCTGGAAAGACTACATCCCCTAGCAATGCAGAGGATGTTGTCTCTTGCCAACCTGATCTTGTTGGGGTGCCCGGTGATACTCCTGTCCCTAGCAGTATTCCAGCTCCAGCGGTGAGTATAGCTGACCACAGTGACCCCCCCTTTGACTGACCCTAGTAACCCCAACACAGAGCCCCCTGCAGTGTATCCTGACTTAGATGATAGTGAGGGCCGCAGGGAAGAGTTCAGGGCAGCTCAGCTCTCAGATCCCTTACTGGAAGGCATGAGGCGCCAGGCTGGCGGCAGCCTTCCAGCTATTGAGGTGGGGAGTGTGACCTGGCTTAAAAAGGGTTGTTGTAACCAGGGCCGGATTAAGGGAATGGAGGCCCCTGGGCTAAGAGGCCCTCCATTCCCCGCGAGGCCCCCAATGTGAGCCGTCCGCCGCCCCCCCACCCCCCGCGAGGACCCCCCCCCCGCGAGGACCCCCCCCAAGCACTTACCTGTCAGTGCAGTCCTCCGTCCCAGCGCGCTGTAGTCTGCTTACTGAGGAGATCTCGCGAGAGTTCATGAACTCTCGCGAGATATCCTCAGTAAGCAGACTACAGCGCGCCGGGACGGAGGACTGCACTGACAGTACTCAGCAGCATCGATCGGGCCGGGGGCACCCCCGCCCCCGACCGATCAATAATGCTGCTGAGGAGTTTGAAGGGCCCCCTGGATGCCCGAGGCCCCTGGGCTATAGCCCAGTTAGACCTCGGGTTAATCCGGCCCTGGTTGTAACGTGTAGCAAGGAAGGTAGAAGTGGATAGACCAGTGTGGGAACAAGTTCAGCTGGTGGTACCACAGGGCTTTCGTGCGCAACTGATGCCAGTTGCCCACGAAATCCCTATGACGGGACACCAGGGAAGAGACCGAACACGATAGTGTGCTAACTTGGGCTGGATCACTGGGCCACCTGCATTTGTTTTCCTTTACAAAAGGATGCTGAGTCAAATCTTGCCCCCTGGGCTAAGGTTTGCCAGCCAACCCCTGAATAGAGGAGCTAGCAAAAATTAAAATTCAACATCCCGTCCAGTTCAAGAAACACCTAATATTTTCTTAATCGTAACAAAATAAATATGTACGTTTCATGCATTGTTTGCTTCATTTAAAGTATGAGCACCCCAGCAAACTGCAGGAGCCAATTCCATCCTTTCTGTAAAAAAGTTCTTCTTTATGTTAACTTTGAGTGTCTTATTCTAGAAACCTCTTATTTTGCAAAATAAATCAAGAGATGAACTGATTTTATTGCCTGAGTTTAATGCCTAAAGAACAAAACAACTAAGGAAACGAGAACTAAAAATTAATTTAAAAAAATCACACTCAAAGAATAGCTTAAACATTTTTAAAATTGCATATATTTTAATATATACCTGATAATATGAATAAAGGGATGGAAAATGTATTAAGGACAGTTTTGTTCAATAATATACCTTAGGCTGGTAGCTGTATTTCTCCTTAATATCAGTCTCAGCAAAAAATCAGAGCTTGATGGGATAAAGAAGAAATATTTAAAAACATCAATAAAATGATATCGTTTAAAAATAAATAAATAAAATAAAAAGGTCCCATCATATATAGTACATTTACATTGAACTGGATAATTGTTGTCATAACCGGTTTTTCCACAAGATGGCAGAATTTCACCATTTTAATAAAACCAGGCAGTCTGAGAGAATGTAAGACGTGGTTAAACATGTATAAATGTATTAATACATACTTTTTAGTGAATTTGGCAAAAATCATAATTACTATAAAGTTTATTTGAATTATTAAAAAAAATACCAAGACAATTGTAAACATTTTAAACAAAACAGAATTTACTGAAACAGATATAGATATAGCACATAGATATATTAAAATGAATAAGTATCAAAAAGTTGATCGGTCTAAACTGTTCTGGTTTAATAATAACGTTATACTTGTTTGATATTTATATTTTATATTATTATAGCTGATATAGAACAATAAAGTGGGTGCATTGTGCCTAAGTAGCCACTGTCAAAGTGTCCATCAAAGATTTTATTTTGAATTTGTGTGCGATCACTAATGCAGCCTATGGGGAGAGCATTGTGGTAGATCAGTGTTTCTCAAACTCAGTCCTCAGGTACAGCTAACAGTGCATGTTTTCCATGTCTCCTTGCTGGAGCACTGGTGTATTCATTACTGACTGACACATTATAATTCTACCACCTGTAGATCTGTTACAATGTGTGTCAGTAATGAATACACCTGAATTCATCAAGGCACGGATCTCAAGATACGTCTGCTTTTGAAATCGGGTGCAGGTCTGCTGTGCCCTACTACACAAGACACGGCAGGATACGTTCTAAATGCGCATAAGAACACACAGAAAAGAAATAAATATAATAGAAATAAATAGAAATATAATAGAAATAAATATAAAATATTAAATGATTGTCACCTGGTGATAATATAGGCATTAGTAATAAAAGAAGCTATTTTATATTTTTTTTTTAAAAAAAGAGGAAGGGTCCCCCCCCATTTATTAGGATGATATTAATGTCCTCATTACAGTTGCTCATGATTACAGACACATGTTAGATCTACTGATCAGGACTTAGACTAGCCCTATAGCTGGTGCAACAGACAAGTAACATTGAGGTGGCCAGAGTTTGGTTCGGATGTGGCTGTATGCATTCAAGTTGGACACGCCCTTACTGTAAATTGGCTAAAGCAAAATTCTCCTTTCCCGCCCCATTCACTCTCCAAAATTGTAGGCTGAAGCAAATGTCCTTAGCGTACGAAGACACAGCGGACAGGGCTGCACCTACTGGCGTATGTCCTGGTTCTGGGCATGTACCGGCCAGCTCCACACAGGGCACGAAGAGGGCGGGAGCAGGGTCCCCAGTTGGGGTATTTAGGACGCTCTCTGGAATTGTAAACTGTGAATGGGAATGGAAAATGTTACAGATGCTCACACCTTTCTGCTGCCAAAATCAATTTGTAAAAGCCTCCTACATTACAACAACCCTATACTTACTTTCTTAAACCAACACCTGTGAATCCTCTGCCTCTTGGTGTTGGATGAGTGGTGATCTGGAGAAACGTTGTCCTTCATCCTGAGCCGCCTCCTCATCCAGAGTTGCCCTCCTCATCCTCATCCTGGGCCAGCACCTCCTACTGGGCCAACTCTTCACGTGGCCCCTCCTCATGGTGGTGGTCATGGCAGGGGATGCGTTGGCGTTCTGTTGGAAATATATATGTGACCCGTTATTTGTTTTCAAAATTGTATTTTTGTCTCAAACAAACATAGAGACGTCGACATCATGTTACCTTCCAATGTGAAATATCCTGTACCACACATCCTGTTCCATCATTGGACAAATAAACATACCTGTACACCCCTTTCATATGGACTTGTCCTGGCAGGTAATATAGCTAATCAAATACATGACTGCCACTTTATTGGCACAAGGGACTCCTCATCGAGTGGCAGATGGATGAATTGCTTGAGCCGTGACAGCAATGCCCGAAGAACAACTTTCAGCACATGACTAAAGGGCTTCTGGGACATCCCTGCCATGACTCCAACAGTGGTCTTGAATGACCCTGTGGCGCAAAAGTGCAATACCACCAACAGTTTGGTCAATGGCGGTCTAGCTGTAGGGATGTTCCGCATTTGCTCTAGATCACTCTGCACATTGCGCATGGTGTCCATGATAATATGAGGCGTGAGTCGATATCGACGGACCACCTCAGCATCTGATATCCCAAAGAGGCTGACATGAAGCCTGAAGACACGCTCCCTGGAATGGCGATGATAGACTAGTTGCTCTTTTTGGAGGGGTTGACGCCTGTTGCCCTGCTATTTCAAAGAAACGCTATATTTCGAAGAGAAGGATGAAGGAGTTCAAAAAATTACATTATCTTGTGGCTTTGAAACTTTTTTGTCTGTTTGGACATTAAAGATTTCAAATATATTTACAACTGCAAGTGGGTTAGCAATACTCATAATGAAACAAAAAAAAAATATTTAAAAAAAAAAATGCATTGGTCATACTCTGAGAAACTGTAAGAAGTTAAATCAGCGAAAACAAAAACAAATTAAAGTACTATTAAACAGACACTCATGGGGACATAACAAAAAACAAACAACACCCCAAAAAACAGTGCGGTACATTACATAGAGGATAAATGTATGAGCAAACATTAACTCCAAAAAATATATTAATAAAAAACCATATGTAGTGCTGGAAGAAAAATAAATACCTAGTTAATGGAATGAAACTCTTCAAGAATTATATACAGAATAATGAATATCATATGCGCACAAAATGGGTCTTAATATAGTGGTGTTGAGAGGAGTGTATGCAGGTGTAGGGATCAAAGTTCCCAATTTCATTAGATGACACATGGTGTGCAGCTGTGTGTGTGCGTTTAGGGTTGACAGCAGGGATTTAAACTAGACTTCTAGCGCTTCATACTTTACGTCGGGAAACACACTTACGACTAGATTCGCCCGAACCTAACTTGGACATTTCTGCATGGGAATGTCCTCATAGTACAATGATTATGGCAATACTCCCGTTCACCTCCTCATTCACACGCTGAAATTGTAGTCTGTAGTAAGTGTCCTATCCGTCTGCATACACAGCGGAATTGGTTTCATTAATGGATGAGAGCCACCATTATGCGCATGCACAGATGGGTTTTGTGTTCTGTACGCTCAAAAATCCAGATATTTGCCTTAATCACTCCGGCCCTGTGTGTGTTTAGAGGGTTTTGTGTGTGTTTTTTTGCGTGATTTGTTTGCCTTTTTTCTATATTTCCCTGTGTTTTACGTATTTCCTCTGTGCTTTGTCTGTTGTTCAGGATGATGAGGGGAAGGCAAGGTGAGAAGTCAAGGGAGAGTGGTTAGGAGGAGAGAGAGGAGCAGGAGCTTGTGGAAGAGGCAGGGTCTTCTACCTCTTTTAGCAAAACTAAATCTTGATGCAAATGTTCATAAAGCTGTAGGAGCTTTGCTCGGTTGAGCCTAAACATTTTAATAACCTGCTGCTCAGAGAGGGAGTCCAGATCAAATCGTTTTCTAAAATGATGTGGCCTGTGCAGCCTGGTGTTGGGGGCAGGGCCGGATTAACCATAGGGCTAACTGGGCTACAGCCCAGGGACCTATGGCATCCAGGGGGCCCTTGAAAGTGCTCAGCAGCAGTATTGATCGGTCAGGGGCGGGGGCGCCCACGGTGCGATCAGTGCTGCTGAGCACTTTCACTGCGCTCCTTCTCCGGCACGTTGTAGTCTCCTTACTGAGGAGATCTCGTGAGTCTCACTCAGTAAAGAGCGTACAGCGCGCCGGAGAAGGAGGTAAGTGCCGGGGTGGGGGAGGGGGGCAGGCAGCTCGGATCACGGTGAGGGGGGCCCCCTTAGCCCAGGGGCCTCCATTCCCTTAATCCGGCCCTGGTTGGGGGGTTCCTCACTCCTTCTCTGTGTAGTCTCCAAAATCTCATTTTCCTCCAAAACACCAAACAAAAAATTCCCAATCAACTCCATTTTCATCCACCCTCAGATTAATTGCATTTTGAGGCCCTTTTTATAGACATCATCAGCCTGCATAGACCAATGGCTGATGTGTTTGCTAATCATGCCTATACAAAACAGCGTTTTGATGCTGGCTATTTTTTAGTCAAAATCACTGAGATTTTGAAAATGGCAGTGTCATGCATATGGCGACTTGTATTGTTAGAGTTGAAAAACCTTGGGACAGCGATTTGTAGAACGGCGATTTGGGTAAACTCAATTTACTAGCGATTTACTATCAACTCACACTTTCATACATCGGCGGGTTCAAACTTGCCCAAGAAAATGGCTGCAAATGATGCCAAATCACAGCCTGATACATTTACCTCCAGGTGTGTTTCTGTGACATCATTCAAATAATTGAGACATCTGTGAATATTCCTTATAAATTGGGGATGCTGGGCTGGACCATTATATGTGTAGTATGGGACAAGACCCTATGATAACTAGGGGCCTGATTTATTAAGGATCCTAACTTGAGAAACTTCTTATTTCAGTCTCCTGGACAAAACCATGTTACAATGCAAGGGGTGCAAATTATCATTCTGTTTTGCACATAAGTTAAATACTGACTGTTTTTTCATGTAGCACACAAATACTTGATTATTTAATTGTACACTGAAAGTTAAAGTTGATATTTGTGTGCTACATGAAAAAACAGTCAGTATTTAACTTATTTGCAAAACAGAATGCTAATTTGCACCCCTTGCACTGTAACATTGTTTTGTCCAGGAGACTGAAATAAGAAGTTTCTTAAGTTAAGATCCTTAATGAATCAGGCCCTAAATGAAGAAACTGAGAAAAGGATGTATAGGATGTATTATGATTTATTTAGCAGTTATTAGGCTTATATCTTCTTGGGATTGTAGATGATGTGGCAACTACTATGTCTCAGAGATTGTTATTGAGGCATTTTTAACTAACATCCCACAACCCCCAATTAGCAGAACCCTGTAAGCTCTGTGTCAATAAAACTTGTCCCACTTATTGGTGCCCAGGGTCTGCCCAAATTGACTGGTCTACCTAACTAGATCAGATATAGTGGAAGCTTATTACGGCCCACTGTTAACTGCTAGTGTGTTGTGTGCAACAGTATAAATGAAAGTCAAATGTAATATTCTGCTTTACTTATAATTCATTTTTAATTCATTTTAATTTATCTTTACTCTCATCTGTTTACTTATTCATTCATTAATTCATACATTTTCTGTTTTTTCCAGCCCAACATGGATAAGAAATTTGAAATCTAATGCACTACTTCCGCGAAACATATTGACATTGAACATTTAAATATCTTTCAAAAGACATCAGTACAAACCTTTGGCCAGTTTCAACTTCCTACTGGACTCACCAATTTCTTTTACAGAACAGCTAATTAACATGCAAAGCTCTGCTGGGATTGAATGCACTAAATGCCTTCCTAAAAACATGAAAAGACACTGGATCTTTGTGCTTTGCTGGCAATGAATGTGGTATGTTTGTCTAAGAAATGGTCCTTTGCCAACAAACCCTTTTAGACAAGAGAGTGCAGATTTTTACATTTATTTTTTAAAAAAATAGGCACTCTAAGCCAAAGGCTAAATAAAAATCAGGTTTAATGCAATTAAGACTTCTTTCATTCACGGCTTATAGAATGTGGTTTAGAGAGCAATAGCCTGCAATATTGTATTTTGAGTATGAAGCAATACATTCCACACTATTATATTATGGTTTTAACAAGCTACAAAAAAATGTGTACAAAGATGAAAGATGAATTTACAAGTTTCAGTGTACCTATCTGCTCAGAGCCAAAAGATGGTTTGATAGATGTACTGCAAAATATGTGGTGTACGATTAGCGAACATGCATGTAGTTATTCCTGATATGTATGGTATGCAGGGGAGGGCTGGCAGACTTTAGCCCGGGGGGGCAAGCACACAGCACTGGCCCATAAGTAGCGGCCAATCCTTAAAGGGTTGTTTTTGGTACAATATATATTTATCTATATAAAAAGAGGCTATTTTAGTGTTGCTTAATCCATATATATATTTTTATACAGGGTAACCCCCTATGATGTAACATGATTATCATTTTAGACAAATACACAGGCAATACTGTGTGCACTACTGTTAAGTGCACACAGTTCTGCCTTCACGAGCAGTAGACAGTGAAGTGGGACATACCTCCTAACTGTCCTAAGCATTACAGTCACCCAATTCGGGACTGTCCCACCAGATTCAGGACAGTTGGCAGACTGTCTTGCTCTCTCCTATCTGTTCTTGTCGCTGTCACCACTTGTGGCTGCTGGTTACTTTAGCTCATTTGCTCGTAGTCTGGATCCTGGAATATTGGATGCCCTATTTGGAAAAAAAATGGGTACATAAAATTTAGAAAACTCCAACCAATCCCAGTGTTAAATCAATAGCACCCATATTTTATAATTAGAACTCCTTCAGCCCCAACATTAAAATAATAATAATCACATTTGCTAAATAGATCTATTTCCCTCCAACCTACTTTGACATTAGATAGCAAACACATTTACTATATAAACCTTTTTCCCTCCGTCCAAACAGCCCCACCAATAAATTAAATTGCCCCCTACCAATAAATTAAATTGCCCCCCACCACCCCAAAAACAAAATAGCACCCATTAAATAACTAGTCCATTCCTGCACTCCACCATTAAATAGCCTACTTCCCACACTAAATTAAGACCCCCCTTCAATCACACATTATATTGACATGCTACACACACACACACACACACACACACACACACACACACACTATATTGACATCTCACACACACATTTTACTAACATGTTGCTCATCACACACACACACACATACTTTACTGACATGCTGCCCATCACACACACACAAATTTTACTAACATGCTGCCCATCACTTACCTTATTCATCCCATCTGAGTGCTGCTCCTCACACATGGGACGGCACCTGGCACATGGTGCGCGTCCCATGTGACACCGAGGCTCAGAGAGAGAGGGGAGGGAGGGAGGGAGAGAGAGGGGAGGGAAGGAGGGGGGCAGATCGGAAGATCCGCAGCCAAGGATAGTAGGTGGCTGGTCCCGGAGGAGGGGCCAGCCACCAAGCAATAGAGACTTGGGCCGGTCATTGAACCGGCCCAAAATAGACTGATTCTGTCCGGCGCAACCCGCCCCTGATGGTATGTTGTATATTGATGCATATTGATTCATATTGTATTTATTTACCTTTATCTGTTTGAATTTAGTGGATATTTGTTAAAAAAAAACATTTTTTACTCTTGAACGGAGCTGAGATCCCGGGCAGAGGGCGGGAGGAGACGGGGCACGGTGAATCACGTCATTTCGGCCCCACCCCAGCGACAAAAATTGCAAAACCGCGGGGGGGGGGGCAAAATGACGCGATTCCCCGCCAATCGCATCATTTTGGCCATCAAATAGCAGTATGCGGGATACTTGCCTGCTCTCCCAGGAGTCCGGGAGACCTACACGGATTTCGGGAGTCTCCCGGAGTTGGCAAGTATGGTAAATGTCCTTACCTTAAACTGGTCAAATGTGCCCCATTAGATCATTATGACTATTCAAATCTTCCTGGTAACAGAATTCTAATACTTTACTAAATCATTTCTTCATTTTTAAAGGAAACATTACCCTGTGACTATCCTGAATCATATCTAAGCAGAAAAGGGAATTGCTCAATTGCTCAACTAATTTTGCAGATCATTACAAAATACTTCTTATCGTAGAATGCTTAATAATAAAGTAGGAATAATCTAAAACCTGCTATAACAAAATATAATGCAAGCAGAAATATTAGTTGGTTATACAGACTGCTGTGCAAGAAAAAAATATACCTCAAACATAGAATTCTGCTCAGCGTTTATTTTTTTTACAAATATTAATGTAAATAACACATACGTGCATTGCACTGCATACATAGATAGTACATTACACTCATCAGTGACACTGACATGCCTGGCATACATTATACTCAGTTACATTTGGACTTACAGTATGCATGGAAATTTTGGTAGTGATGAGCTAATTCTTTTGTCATTCACTATTCACTGAGGTTTGAGATGTATGCAGAACTCCAGTTCCTTGTATATTAAATGGACAGAAATTATAATGTACTGGAACCAGGAACCTGGTGTAAAATGTGAGGCAGGTCCTACCTAAAATGTAATCTATATACTCACCCTTCATTCCACAAAACAACAAATTACACAATCATCACCAGAATAGCAGGGTGACCACTGCCCTTAATAGCTGATAAGATGACACAAACCCCATATTGCATAGCAGAATAGACACTTTCACCTCCCCTCCAATAACACAACAAATTACACAATCCCAGTGGCCGCATTCCTGTATCTATATATTTTATTTATGCCAAGAACCACCATGTGTTTGTTGATATGTGTTCCCTATATTTATTATTTGGGTTAAAGGGGAGCTGCATTTTTTATACCAATTCAATGAAGAAAACTCAAAAAAGTAGAATAATAACTGCAACTCTTACACTAGTTGTTTCTGTGTGGGGTGCAGTAACCTGTTTGCCTACTATCGCAAGTCCAATATGTGCTTCCAAGAATACCCAGTTATAGTTTTGCAATATATAGCTTGCAGGGCAGCATTGTGCACTTCTATTGTTGAAGACAGAACTCCTTTGTTTCTGCTTTTGAGCATTCTCAATCTTAACTGATAGGTGAAGAGGAGCATGACCAGATTAGTATATAGCTAGGGGCTTACAGCACTCACCTGTGCCTGCATGATGCGTGTGTGACACAGGGTTAACCAAAAAACAACCACCTGGTCTGTCTAAAAGGACTAAATCCTTCCCTATCTATGCCACACACTAGCTTTGTGGTACTAACTATGCCACCACCAAGGTTTTTTTCTGACAAGAGCTGACAATCTTATTTATGAAGCCTTCAGTTCTCCCTAGCATTAATCGAACACAATTTACTTTAATCAGAGTTCACATAAACCACAATGTTCTCCCCGTTTCAGTTATGTAACGTCTTCACCAAACTGTTGCGTGAATTCGTAAGAACACAGAGACTTGAACGTATTAACATTTCCTTGGGGAATCCTACCCAGGAGAAAATGGTTATGAGGGCATCGGCCACCTTGTCAGCCCGTATGGAGGAGAGGGCCACCGCTTCGGTGTACCGTGTGGCATCGTCCATTGTTTTCCAGAGCTGCTGGGAATGACCCTATAATGTCCACAGCTACCCGCTCAAAGGGTTCTGCTAATTTTGGCAGGGGCACTAGAGGGGCGTTCCCACATCACCAGGCTTTCCCACCATCTGACAGGCATCAACAATAATTGGCAATATCAATGCCCATTTCTGGACAGTAAAAATTTTGCTTTAAGCGAGACTTAGTTTTCTTTATGCCTAAATGCCCTGCCAGTGGGACCTCATGAGCTATCCTGAGCAACCCATCCCGATACATCAGGGGTACCACTAGCTGTTTCTCCATCACCCCCGCCTCAGGTAAATCTCTGGCTACCCTTTCCTTATACAACCTTCCCTGTTCCCAAAACACTCTTTCTTTATCAGTGGGAGGCCTTCCTGCCAGGCATCTCAGTGGTTCCAGTGTAGTGTCAGTGTGCTGTGCTTGTTGAAAAGCCTGGCTTCTCACTTGCTGCTCAGTGTCTGGTGACAAAGGTAAGGCATCTGGAACTGCATGTGCTGGAGGGAGAGGGGTTAAAGGGGGAGTTTCTGGGTCAAAGTGACCTTCTGCCTCTCTCTCAGGAGTTAATTGTGAGGATCTATCCTGCTCTGCTTGCCTGCCTGTGACCACTGACACTGAGGAAATAGTTACATCCCCTACCTCCTTGGATATAAACAGTTTACATATTTCAGGTACAATAAGACATACATGTTCCCTGCAGGGCCGGACTGGGACTAAAAATCAGCCCTGGCATTTAAAGTACACAGGCCCGCCTCAGTCCCAGAATGAAAGAAACTGTGTGCCGAAAAGGACATGACCACATTGTGTTGTGGGTGTGGCCAACATGGGGCATTGATACATACATTATAATAAAACATTACATTTATCACGCCCTCCCAGCCACATCATGCCATCCCCAGCCCACTGTACTTATCTATGCTTCTGTTGCTGCTGACATTCATAAGGGTGGGAACTTCCTGCAAAGTGAGCAGGGAAGCTCTTTGTCTCACGAGATTACCAAATCTTGTGATACTTAGAGCTCCTCGGCTTCCTCTGCAGGCTGTGTCCTATCCAGAGACTTGGAGCAGCTATCCGCTCCCTGCTGCTAACCAGAGCTGGATTAACGGTTGGGGAGCCTGAGGTATTTAAGACAGGAGGGCCCTATTATGTAACATGGTTATCATTTTAGACAAATGTTAGACAAATACACAGGCAATACTGTGTGCACTACTGTTAGTTGCACGCAGCTCTGCTTTCACAAGCTACAGTACAGTGTGAAGTGGGACATACCTCCCAACTGTCCTTGTAGTAGGACCAAATCTCACTAAACGAGACAGTCACCAAAACTCGGGACTTCCCCACAGATTCAGGACAGTTGGCAGACTGTCCTGCTCTCTTCTACCTGTCTTGTTACTTTCACCACCTGTGGCTGCTGGTGTCTTTAGTTCAGTTGCTGCTTGTCTGGATACTGGAATGTTGGAGGCCCTATTTGGAAAAAAAATGGGTACATGTAATTTAGAAAACTCCAACCAACCCTGGCGTTTAATCAATACAACCCATGTTTTATAATTGAGCCTCCCTCCAGCCCTAACATTAAAATACTAGTATTCACATTTAATATAAATAGCTGCTGCTGATGATAAATAAACATATTTCCCTCCCTCCAAACAACCCCAGCAATAAATTAAATAACATTTACGTTTAATAAATATACCTATTTCCCGCAACCATAACTGCCATTAAATAATTCATATTCACATTTAAAAAATAGACATTTTTTTCCCAAACAGCTCCACATTCAATTAATAGCCCCCAAACCACCCCAGCATTAAATTAAAGGTCCAATTACCCCATCTTAAATTGCTAGGCCCCAATATTAAATTAACCCACATCACCAAACAAATAAAATAGCACCAATTAAAAAAATAGCCCCCTCCTAAACTCCACCATTGATTTAATAGCCTACCTTCCATATTATATTAACATTCTTCTCATTCTCTCATGCCTGAGTACATGCCCCCAACATATATTATGCCACACCGTAGTGCCACAAAATCATATTATGCTACACAGTTGTGCCCCAAAATCATTATACCACACAGTAGTGCCCCCAAATCATATTATACCACACAGTAGTGCCCCAAAATCATATTATACCACACAGTAGTGCCCCAAAGTCATATACCACACAGTAGTGCCCCCAGTTGATAATATGCCACGAAAGTGCCCCCAGTTGATATTATGCCCCAATAGTGCCCCCAGTTGATATTATGCCACACAGTAGTGGGCAAAATAATATTCCTCCATTCCCCCCACCCCCCCCCCCCCCCCCCCGTTTCCTGTGTGGCAATTTTTCTCTTCTCCCCCGCTTTCTGCCTGCCACCTTTTCTCTCCCTCCCCCCCCCCCCGTTTTCTGTACTTACCTTCTCATCTTCTTGCCTGTCTGCTTCTCTCCGCTCTTTGTCAGCTGCCTTCCAGGACCTGTACTGGTCACATGTGCTGCGTGCAGAGCTGTGCGCGGAACATGTGGCCAGGAAGTGTCAGTTCACACACCGTGCAGTGCACTGACAGCTCAGATCGGCCCATCTGACCATCGGCCCTTCTGGCATTTGCCAGATGGCCAGTCCGGCCCTGGTTCCCTGTCACACCCTAGTTTACAAACTTCAGATATAACTGAACATACATTTTCCTTGTCACATACTGGTACCTGGGAAAAAACATGGTTAATTTTCAGAGTCCACTACATCACTACTAGCAACATAATGAGATAACATCCTGCCTAAATCAGTTCCAAGCAAAACATTGGTAGGCATATGGTTCGATAGCCCTACTTCCCTTAGACCTCTTCCAGCACCCCAGTCTAGATAGACCTTGGCCATAGGCACATTAATGTAAATTCCACCCACCCCTTGCACTAAAATATATTTTCCTGGAATGAAGTCCTCTAACCTCACCAGTTCTGAACGCACTAGCGTAACATCCGCACCAGTGTCTCTTAACCCCACAGTTACCTTGTTACCCACAGTGACTGTTTGTAGGTTATCCTTCCGGCCCCCTTCTGGTCCAGCAACACACAGGACCACTGGAGCAGATTGCAGTGAAGGTACCCCCCCAGAGGAGGGTGAGCTGGTCTTCTTTTCTGGACAGGTGGTACTAATGTGCCCCACCTGGTTGCACATAAAACATCGGCGGGTGTCTCCCCAAACAGGCTTTGCCCCAACCCTCCCAAACGATGAAGAAACAGTGGGTGATGGTGTTGAGGGGGGTGGCGCTGATCCTCCTGGCCGTACCCCTTTCCAGGCAGACTGTCCTGGCACAAAAGTTTCTCTTTTAGCTGCAGGTGCCTGGGTGACAGTATACTTGTCAGCCAATCTAGTTGCTTCTGCCGATGATGACAAAGGTAGTGTTAGGCGCCGTCCCGCACACTTACCTGGTGCCTGGGCGGACGCCTTCTCAATCCCCGCTCGTCCCGTAGGCAATGGGACGTCACTTCCAGCCCCACAGGAAGTTCGGGCGCATGCGCCCGCACATCGCGTCTCGTTGCTAGGCAACGGAGACGCTTAGCAGCAGTTCATGTCGGCGGTCAGATCAGCTGACCGCCGACCTCCACTCCACCAATGGCAAGACTGGCGCTTATATTTAAACTAGACTCTGGCATCACTAGGGTGCCAGAGTATCTAGTCTTTTACCTTGTCTCTAGGCTCCCCTGTTTCTTCATTTCTCTCCTGCCTGCATTCCCCGTATTTGACCTTTTGCCTGTTTGACTTCTCTTCGGATTCTCCCATGTTCCTGTTTGGATCTCCTGGTTCTGACCCTCGGCTTCCTGACGATTCTTCTGCCTCATCCTTCTGTACTTCGTTGCCTGAGCGGATTTGACCTCGGACTGTTCACTACGTTTGTTCACGTTACGTCGCTGGTGGCTACCTGGGAGAACCGCGACCGACACGTCTCAGCAGCTAAGCCCAAGACTCCTTGCGGGGTTCCCTGGTGGAGACCTGGGGCGTGGTTAGACTCCGCACCTCCTTGCATAGCAGCGCTAATACCAGCAGGTAAGGCCTTCCAATTACTTAGTTTGTTACAGAATACTCTGGCCGTGACCACGGACGACCAAAATGAACCTTCAGCGCGGGACCTCTTACTGCATTTGGCTCAAAAGGTCGAACAACAGGACGCCGAGCAAGCCAGGCTTCTCCAGTGTATCCAGGGTATAGCTACCCGACTGGACTCCATGCAGGTTTCCCTAGCTGCCTCTCAGCCTGCTGTTGCCACTCCTCCACAGGCCGGTCCTCGCTTCTTCTCCAGGGGCGTCCTCCTCGCTACGGCTGCCCACGCCTGAGAAATTCGATGGGGATCCTACTAGATGCTGAGGATTTCTTAATGAGCCAGGTCGAGTATCTTCAGCAGCCTCCAGCCTTCTCTCCTTATGCCAAGGCTCTCTGACTGTGGGCCAATACGCGGTGCAGTTCCGCACCCTCGCTTCTGAGCTTAACTGGAACGATGAGGCACTTGTGGCGACCTTCTGGCAGGATCTTACGGATCGTATCAAGGATGAGTTGGTGTCCCGGGAGCTCCCAGCGGATCTTGACTCTCTCATATCCTTATGTAATAGGGTGGACCTCCATTTTCGAGAACGTACCCAAGAAAGAGAGAGATCCTCTCCCAGACGTTTTTTCCCCTGCCTAGCCCCTCGGTTCCAGAAGCCAACACCACCTGTTCCTGACGAACCCATGAAAATTGGTCACTCCCGGCTATCTCCCGAGGAGAGGGAGAAAAGGCTCCGGCAGAATCTCTGTCTCTACTGGGGAGAATCCGGAAATCGGTTGCTGTCTTGTCCTAAACGGCCGGGAAACTCAGCATCCTAGTCGGTGACAGGGAGGCCGTCCTAGGAGTGAGACTCTCCACTCCCTTCTCCACCTCCAATCCAGACTTCCTAATGACCATCACACTGGACTCTCCTAGTGGCCCCCGTCTGACCTTTGCCTTCGTGGATTCCGGCGCTGCCGGAAATTTCATCTCCGCCACCTTGGCATCCCAACTCCAAATTACAATTCTTGACTTGCCTCAGCCGCTATTCCTAACTGCCGTGGATGGAAACCGTGTCTCCAATGGCTCTATCTCCAAGGTTACTGCACCGGTTCGGCTGACGGTTGGGGTTCTGCATTCTGAACTGATCGAATTTTTGGTTTTACCCCAATCCATCAATTCAGTCATCCTAGGTCTCCCATGGCTTAGATTACATGCGCCCCAATTCGATTGGAGTTTAGCTCAGGTCACCTCCTGGGGTCCCCAATGTCACAAGAGATGTTTAAGTTGGGTCAAACCCAAGAAGTTATGCCTTTCCTCCACATCATGCCAGGCGCACTCTCCTCATCTGGAGGTTCCCGCTCCTTACTTATCGTTTTTGGTTGTGTTCTCCAAGGCAGCTTCTGAGCTTCTTCTTCCTCACCGTCCATGGGACTGTCCTATTGAGCTACAACCGGGGAGGCCCATTCCCAAGGGCAGAATCTACCCTCTTTCTCTTCCCGAGGATCAGGCCATGTCTCTGTATATCTCAGAGAACCTGCAACGTGGATTCATCAGAAGATCTACCTCTCCTGCGGGGGCGGGTTTTTTCTTTGTGAAGAAAAAGGACGGTACCTTACGTCCCTGTATCAATTATCGACAGCTTAATGCCATCACTGTTAAAAACAGATATCCGCTACCCCTTATTTCTGAACTGTTTGACCGAATTAGTGGTTCCAAGATCTTTTCTAAATTGATTTACGGGGTGCTTACAATTTGATCCGGGTTCGTGAAGGCGACGAGTGGAAGACTGCCTTTTTTACTCGCGATGGACATTACAAGTACCTCGTCATGCTCTTCGGATTATGCAATGTTCCCGCTGTTTTTCAATCGTTTGTCAACGAGATCTTCAGGGACCTCCTCTATAGCTCAGTAGTAGTTTACTTGGATGACATACTAATCTTTTCTTCGGATATCACCTCTTACAGGTCTTACGTCTCAGAGGTCCTACTTCGTCTACGGCCAAACAAACTCTTCTGTAAACTGGAGAAATGTATCTTTGAAGTTCCTCAGATACCATTCTTGGGGTATATCGTCTCTGGTTCTGGATTGAAGATGGATCCGGAGAAGGTTTCCGCTATCACCAATTGGCCTAAACCTCTGAGCTTGAAAGCTATTCAACGCTTCATTGGATTTTCTAACTATTATAGACAATTCATTAATCAATTCTCTACGTTGATTGCACCCATAACAACTCTCACCAGACAATCTGCTAACCCGAAGGTTTGGCCCCCGGAGGCCGTTTCTGCCTTCACCTCCCTGAAAGAAGCCTTTCTATCTGCCCTGTTCTATCCCAACCGGATCAAGGGGAACCGTTTTTTCTAGAGGTGGATGCTTCAGCTGTCGGAGTATGAGCTGTTCTCTCCCAAAGATCCCCCTCTGTGACTTTTCGGCCTTGTGGATTCTTTTCCAAGAAATTTTCCTCTGCTGAGCGCAACTATGGAATCGGCGGTCAAGAATTACTGGCCATCAAACTAGCATTTGAGGAATGGCGTCACCTTCTTGAAGGGGCAAGACACCCGGTGACGGTCTTTACGGGCCACAAAAACCTAACCTATCTCCGCGAGGCACGCTGCCTAAATCCTCGCCAGGCTAGATGGTCTTCTTTCTTCGCCCGATTTGATTTTAAACTTACCTTTCACTCCGGTCCTCAAAATTCTAGGGCAGATGCTCTTTTGCCATTCTGTTTCCTGACTATTTTCTACTGGGATTCGCTATGTAATATATTCATGGCTAATTCCTGAACCCTGATATGTTCTGTTACCTATTTCACAATTAGTCAGGAACTTATGTACTACACCTCACTTACGAACTATGCCTAAATCCAACCCAAGGGGCTGTGACCCTTGTATGTGTTGAGCTCCTCCAATCAGGGCTCAACTGACTCTCCTCTGCCCCCTGCCCAGCCTCATGGGAGTCCCTGGAGAGATAAAGCAGCAGGAAGGACCACCCCTCTGATCTTACAGTATAGCCACCCGGCCAGTGCTGTGTTATGATTCCTTTATCCCTTTAGGTGCCAGACCAGCATGATCTTTGTACCCACCCACAAACGGAATTTGGTACAAGAACAGTATTATTAAACAAGGGATTTTAACTGCTCTGGTGTTTGAATTGTGAGCCCCCTGGGACTCACCTCCTTATGAACCCCTTGTACCAACCTTATGGATAGTTAAGCCCTGTTCCAAAGTTGCCCACACTTAGGTCAATCCAAGCTCCTGTTTGTTGTGTCTAGTGTGAGCTCTAAGTGGAGCTGCTTCCTAAAATTTGACAATTGCAAATAAATCCTGGAGCTGCTCACTTGATGCTCCATTTATATAATGTAACACAAAGCATACTGAAAACCCATGCCAATGCTGTGCTTTTCATCCAAGTTACATAAAATTGGCAGCACGGTGGCTAAGTGGTTAGCACTTTTGCCTTACAGCACTGGGGTCATGAGTTCAATTCCCAACCATGGCCTTATCTGTGAGGAGTTTGTATGTTCTTCCCGTGTTTGCGTGGGTTTCCTCTGGGTGCTCCGGTTTCCTCTCACACTCCAAAAACATACTGGTAGGTTATTTGACTGCTAACAAATTGACCCTAGTCTGTGTGTCTGTGTGTCTCTGTCTGTGTTTGTCTGTGTGTGTGTTAGGGAATTTAGACTATAAGCCCCAATGGGGCAGGGACTGATGTGAGTTCTCTGTACAGCGCTGCGGAATTAGTGGCGCTATATAAAGAAATGGTAATAATAATAATAAGTTTATTTGAGATAATTGTTTCTCTATTGACTAGGAGATCAAAAGCAAAATATTTTCTTTTTCTTTTCTTTTTTTTGAGGATGGGTTTTGCCCTTTTTGTTCTGGTATTTTAAATTTGATGTAGACTATTGAAAGTAGTTCCACAACATTTGGACACACACAGACGATCTAAGCCTACCCATTCCCCAATGTCATGAAAATGGAGTGAACACTGAAGGTTGCATTCAGTGCTGCATTTTGGGATTATACCATTTACCATGACTTACTCATCACCAAAGGTGCGAATAGATCCCAAGTGCTTGGGAGCTGGTCCTCTGCCCCATACTGCACCTTGCACCATATGGCTGTTAATTTAGTTGTTCCCCATCGCTTCCACAGTGATTTATAATGGACCCAGCATAGTCCTGGTGGGTTCATGCAGAGATTCCCACAAGACAATAGGGTTTTCTTGTTTTGCCTGTTGTCTTGCTCATCTCTCAATGGTGGTGGAATCCCTCATTCAAAATTCAGCATTTGCCCCTAAACAGCCACTGTAATAAATTAAATGAAAAAGCAAGATGCAGTAAAATGTACTTGTTAGTGAAAGGACATTAAAGTACTTAAGTCCTTATTTTACCTTAATGCATGAGTTCTTAATTATTATTCATGCTTTAAAACAAGCTAGTATCAACAAGCAGAAACAGAATTACAATGTAAAATATTTATTTGCCAAAATCTCTCACCTACAGTGACAAATCTGAAAGTAAAAACAACTGTTGCTGTATCATTTTGCTTCCTCAGGCACTGGAATCTACACATCCCAGCATGCTGAATGAGCAGAGAGATCAGAACTGATGCCAGAGCTGAACACTTGCAGAGCGTTTCACACCAGACAGATAGAAACCCAGGAGAGGAGGGAGACGCATTCTTTCCTGAGTGTAATGACGGGGGCTGTAAAGAGGATTCAATCTAACAGGGAGAGCTACTAGGTTTCTAGAGAGGGCTGTCAGAATCTGTATCTAGATGCTGCTGTGCCTTCTTCAGGCCCGCGCCTCGAAATAAAAAAAAAACGGAAATCCACGGGGAGGAGAGGAGGGAAGGGGCTATGAATCTTACCTGCATGAAGCTGCTCCTCTCTGCTCTGTCTTCTCTCCTCCGCTCACTGACAGTGACAGGCCGTGATGATGTCATCATCACGGCCCGACAGTGTCTGTGAGAGGAGGGGAGAAGACAGAGCAGACAGGAGCAGCTTCATGCAGGTAAGTTAAAGAAAGACATGGGGTGGGGAGGGGAGCTGAGGGGAGGGAAGCGCAGCGGCGATTTTTAAAGGGGGGGGCAGCGATTTTTAAGGGGGGGTGGCGATTTTTAAAGGGGGGGCGGCGATTTTCACACTGTGCCTAGGGCGCCAAGGACCCTAGCACCGGCGCTGGCCTTCCCCTAATACTGTGTGTCAAGAACTATGTGGACTTTGCCATTTCATGTATACAGCCTGCAGTACAACTGTTCCACCAAAGGGGCCACTGTGGTACTTGGACTGTTTCCCTACCTGCTAGAGTTAACTCGTTACTCTGGGATGCTTAACACCTGTCTCTGGATTGCAAAAGACGGCCTTGCACAGCAGTCATTACCAGTTCATCTGTTGCCTTTACTGCTGCTGGATATTATGTGTATGAATCCTGATTGATTTTCTGGTTTTGACCTCTGCTTGGCTCCTTGTTTTGCACCTCATCTTATGACCCAGACGTGGCTTTGTTGTGATTTCTCTTCTGCTTTCTCCCTGGTATTGTGGTGGACCATGTGGCTTTGACCCCTGGCTTGTTTTACCCTCCTGCTTTACTGTGTCTGCATTCCATTGCACCACTATAAATCCTGCACCTACAGTCTCTGGCATATCCAGCTCCTGTGTCTACATTCTATTTCACCACTAGCAATTCAGCACCTACAATCTGTGGCATATCCATTTCCTGTGTCTGCAGTTGTTACACCTCTGTGCCTGATACAGTCTCCTGCTGTCTGTCTACCTTGACCACCGAGTACTCCGCCTGCAGACCACTACACTTTCTCTGCTTGCTGATCATCTGGTTCCTCCTGCCTCCTGACTTACCTGGAGTCCTGCTACCTGTGACTCACCCAGTGTCACGTGCCTCCAGAGTAAATCAGGTATCTTGACACCCGTGGTTTATGCGGCTTCTCAGTACTGCCATACTCTGCTGACTTAAATTACTTGCCTTACCATTTATTGCATTTACAAACCTACGTAACCTGTGTAATACATAAACCACTTTGTTCCATTTACAATCTCTCAGTGGTCTTCATATTGGGAATCCTGACATATCCAGGCCTTCGATCCATATTTCAGGATTTCAAAACTGGTCAGTGTCTGCTATATACTGCACTGCATTAAAAAAAGCTGAGCATAGATACAATGGCATGTCTAGCTCAAAATGTAGAGAAGTAGTAGAAGTAGAAAAGCAGTCCAGGCAGTGTTAGTGGGTTCGAGGCAAGTCCGCTCAGCAATCCTTAGTAGCCCCTGCCAACATTTCCCTAAATGTGAAAAAATACAACATTTTGGTCCTTTCAGGACCTTTATCAACATTATCAAGACTTGAGAAAGAACATTTTTGTAATATTATACTCAATTTATTAACATTCTGTTCTGTTTGAGTTTTTGTATTCACATATTACATAGTTCATTTATTACAATACTAAATAACTAAAGTATAGGAGATTGTTTGTTTTGTTTGCGAATTCTGGTTTATTTAACTTTTGATTGTAAAGGTGATATAAGGCAAGGGGAACCAAAGAACTTCCTGAAAGTATTAGCTTTGGAATCAAACCTTGGTGGTGGCAGTTTATAGGTAGTGTGAAAGATAATTAAAGGGTATGTTAATAATTTTTAGGCAGACTAGGTAGTTTTTAGAGATGTTCACAGAGCCCAGTGTTTTAGTTTCGTTTTTTTGCTAAACCGCACTCACGTGTTTTGGTTTTGAATCTGTATTTTTATTGGAAAATATGCTAAAATCATGTAGGGGACTTACCTGATCGGGGCTGTCGTCGTTCCTCGGGCAGCGGCGGTCCCCTCGGTCCGGCCGGGACAGTGAGCCAATCAGGGCTCACCTCTCGGCCATTTGAATTTGCAGCATGGCGGCGGGCCAATCCGGGCCCGCCGCATCGACGCTACGTGATGACATCAGCGCGCCGCCGACTATTTAAGCCGGCATGCGTGCCGCCATTTTCAGTCCGACTGCGAAGAGTGAAGAGAGAGGACATCCCACGGAGATAGTCAGCAGAGAGCCCTTGTCAGGGCTAAGACCGCCTCTGCTGCCTGAAGACTGGCGGGTTCAAGACGAGAAGCCAGTGGCTGAGCGTGGAGGCGATGGCAGTAGGGGAAGGAGCCATGAGAAGCTCCCCGAAGACCAGGAAGCAGGTAAGGCCCTTCTGGGGCACCACCTCTACCGGGCCCCCGCCCACAGCACACACTTCAAATTCGGGCACTAGGCCCATGGCCACGGTTGGGCACAAGGCCCGTGGGCATTAAGTTAGGAGTTGGGCACTAGGCCCCAGCAGTTAGAGGGCTGATAGCCCAGGTGTTAAAAGGGCACAAGGCCCTAGTTTAGTTAGTTAAGGGGCTATAAGCCCATAGTGTATTAAGGGCAGGGCCGGATTAAGTGAAGGGAGGCCCCCGGGCTACGGGTACTGTGAGGGCCCCCCCATGAGTACCCCCCAGCCATGAGGCCCCACTTCATGAGCTTCCTTCCTTCCGTTGTTCTACTCCCTGTAACACTTACGCCACGCGCAGTAATCTCCTTACTGTGGAGATCTCGTGAGAGTGAGACTATGACTCATAGTCTCACTCTCACGAGATCTCCTCAGTAAAGAGATTACTGACCACGGCGTAAGTCCTACAATGACAGCAGGCAGGTAACAGCATAACATTTGCTGTTAGCTGTCTGCCATTCTCATTGAACAGGTGATAGTCGGAGCTGCGGGCTGGGACGCCCCCGACTCGATGAATGCCGGCGGGCCCCTCAGCTGCCCGAGGCCCCTGGGCTGTAGCCCCTTTAGCCCTATTGTTAATCCGGCTCTGATTAAGGGCACAAGGCCCTTATAGCTAGTTAGTGGCCTAGAGGCCATAGTGAGGAAGGCCACAAGGCCTAGTTAGGTAGGGGTTAGTGTCCCCTGGGAGACAGGGCACAAGGCCCTAGTTAGAGGCCAAGCTAGAAGGGCATAAGGCCCTGGTGTATCAGAGGCATGAGAGCCCTGAGTAGTGTAGGACGCGGTCCCGTGAGAGTGAGGTGAGTACACTGAGAGGAGTGAGGTATAGTAGAGCAGAAGGCTCCTGTTGGTGCTGTAGCAACCGGCTGGTTGGCCAGCAGCGGTGCACTCTGGTGAGTAGCTTGCAAAATACTGTAATACTGTTTTTATTCTGTCTGTGTGGCGAGTATTGCTTGTATACTGTATTTTTGGTGTGCTACATAATTGTTTCCAGGCGCAAGACGTCAGGCCCCCATTAAAGGTAGGCTCTTGTGCTTGTTGTTGTCCTGTACTAACCTGCACTGTGGCGATAAGTGTAGTTACCAGCTTGTACACATAGCTAGGGGAGAGCACACGATGTCTTCCCGTCTCATAGGTCCCTGGGATTACGCTGGTTTCCAGAGGGGGTAACTGAGTGAGTCAGTGGCAGTGCAGCACAGCTTGATTCAGTTCCAGGGGCGGCCCGTGGTTCTGGTTGGGTGTCCCAAGCCTGAGTTCCATGCAGGTTCTCTGGCGGTTCCAGGTGGACGGACACGTGTTCGATACCTGGGTGGAAGCAGTCGGGCGGTTCAGTTACGATCGGCTGTTCCGTGCGGCAGTCGTCTCCCAGGTTAGTGTGCTGTTCCAGTGAGCCTCAGTCGGGCCTTGTGCAGCCGGTCCTTAGGATCCGTGGATGACCCCATAGTAAGAAGAGTAAGAAGACAGTCTTCTTAGTACGACCTCCGTAGTAGTGCGTGAACACCGGCTGGTGTTCCCCGTAGTGTATAGTGAGTAGTTCCCATTAGTACACCACACCTAGTTAGTGTTTTTGTTGTAGTTGCATTGCCGACCATTAGAGAGTTGTTAGGGCCGGGTCGCTGGTTGTAGTTAGTTTAGTGTCGTGGGTGTACACCTTAGTCTCATTGATAGCACAGAGGGAAGCTGTGTGTAACTTATCATCCGCAAGTGTCGGGGAGGAGCAGGAGAACAGGACCGGAAGTGGGAGTGTCCCAGTGAGTATAACGCTCAATTCCCTGTTTCGGTTAGGCCCTCACCGCGAGGTACTTGAGGCGGGACTGTTCCTGGACTCAAGAGCCTGTACTCCCACTGCCTTGGCAAAAGCAAAGCGAGGAGGCGGCAAGTGAGCTTGACCAAGAGTGTCTGCGTTCATTGCCGTGGTCTAGGACAGCCCTTTCCTGATAGGCCCGGGTTAATTCTCCGTTTCTCTTCCTAGGGTGATACCAGTGAGCGTACGGAGAGCTTCCCTATCTGGGACAGTGGTAGGGTCCAGTAATGCACGCGAATCGTGGTAAGTTCCTAGGTACCAGGAGTTAGTCGCCCTGTGAGGCACTTCTCCTCGCGGGTCCTTTGTTCCTACATTATTATTAACTTCAATAACACTAATATTATTTTCATACACTTTCGGCCAAAGACAGCGAGTTGGCTGGATGCTAAGTAACAGAGCAATAACATAAACACAGGACAGTTCACAGCACAACTAAGAAACTTTACCGCACAGCAGTGGCAGAAAAGTAAAGTGGTGCAAGATTTAATTGTCCTTAGTCCCTCCCACCCACTTAGATGTTATAAAGGTTGAACAAACTCACACAGAAAAAGGAGGGGTAGCAGGTATAGTTTAACAAATCAAGCACTTCAGCCACAAGGAGTGCCACTTTTGTGGCTGAAGTGCTTGGTTTGTTTGGGCCACAAAACAAGCTACCAATGGGCTTAAGGCAGCTAAGCTAACAGTGCTGTTAATGAACTCTATCAGTGTGTACATCATCCTCACACAATATTAATTCATCCCCGCTGGAATGCACCATTACAGAAGTCTCTGTACTTTGATGTATTTGCTGGTAAAGGCCTTCCTTGTGGAATTTGTAGTTCATTTTGATGAACATCATCTTTTCCACATTTTTAGGAAGTAGCCTCCTATGCCGATAACTGACCAGATTCCTGCCCCAATGTGCTGAAAACTCTTTCTGTGTACACACTGGAGGGTGGGCAGCTTAGGTAATGCAAAGAAAGTTTGTACATGGGTCACAAAATTGCATTTTTTTCCTCTCAGTATGTAAACGGACTGTCTGACATGTCTATTTGTATGCTGTCATTAAAATAATCCTCCACCATTCTTTGGACGTTGATAGTAGGATCAGGTGGAGTTACGGCAGAGGTGTCACACATTTTGGGCAATTCTTTTAGACCAGACCAGATGTCAAAATGTTGTGCTGACTCATTTGTATCACCAATGGGTCTCTTGCGAAAGCTAAGTTTTTTGCAAAGCACACGCCAATTTATAGCACATCTAGGAAACATTGTCACACATCAGTGACAGATAAGAAAAGTGGTGTAAGATGGAATTGTCCTTCGGATCTTCCACCCACCGTTATGTTGGATTGACATAATTTGATTGGTGGGCAGCAGACTAGACCAGGTTATAAAATCGACAAAATAATGACATAGACAGTATTATTAGGACATCAATTCCAATGTAGACAGTATTTATTAGGTTGACAATTCAAATGTAGACAGTATTATCCCTAACTTTAAATCTGTCCCTATCCCTATGTCTAGAGCTGTCCCTATCTCTAGATCTGTGCCTATCCCTAGACCTGTCCCTATCCCTACACCTCCTTAGACCTGTCCTTAACCTGTCCCTAGACCTTTGATAATACTGTCCACATTTGAATAGTCTATCGAATCATACTGTTGTCACAAATTGCACCAACTAACCTGCATTTTGGTCACTGTTCTAACCTGTTTCCCTTGGTTTTCACTCCCTGCATTCACTTGCTGGTCTGAACTGAGCACACACATGGTCTTTTTAACACTTCCTGCAATCTCTTGATTGGCTAATTGCCTGTCAGCTTTGTCTATTTAAATCACCTGCTTCTCTACTAATTTTCCAGATCTTCAGGTCTCCTTACCTGTTAGGACGCTGTTCTCTCTGGCTCCCGTGTGCACGTCGGTATCCTGTGTTACCATTTTTCCATTTGATAGCATTGCATTTTAAAAAACTTAAAATCATACACTTCTTAACTGTCTCTTTTGGACTCTTTTACCAACCAGATTGCCTGCATTTTGGTCCTCATACATAGATTGAAAATGCTCCTGCACATTTCCATTAGAGATGCTCAGGCTCGGTACCTCAGGAACCGAACACAGCCGAACTTAGTGGATCCGAGTACCGAGCCGACTTTCACGCTTTTTCGGAATAAAAAAAAAGGCAAAATGTCATCGGTACGTCGTCTGATCTCGGGAGTTTTGGAATCTATAAATACCACCCTCCATGCCGATCTAGCGCCGTTTGAAAGAGAGACACAGAAGGGGTAGCACACTGTGTAGAGCAGTTGGTCAGCCAAATAGATAAAATTGAAAGAGGAGGGGGTATCAGTGTTCAAGAAAGTCTACAGTGACATTCAGAAGAGCTGCGTTGGTAATTCTCATTGCAGAAAAATACAAATACTGTTGCTGTCAGGGTTGGTGTAATTCTGCGGTCAAATTCTACTGTGTTAAATAAGTAACACACAAAAAGGAGAGCTGCGTTGGTAATTCTCATTGCAGAAAAATACAATTACTAATTCTGTCAGGCTTGGTGTAATTTTGCAGTCAAATTCTACTGCGTTATATAGGTAACACAAAAAGGAGAGCTGCGTTGCTAATTGTCACTGTTGAAATACAAATACTAGGCCTTGCTGGCTTTTCTTCTGAATTTGCACAAAAAAAGTGTCTGGTGTTATATACACCTAAAGAGAAGAGCTCCATTGCTCCATTGCTAATTGTCATTGCTGAAATACAAATACTAGGCCTTGCTGGCTTTTCTTCTCAATTTGCACAAAAAAGTGTCCGGTGTTATATACACCTAAAGAGAAGAACTCCATTGCTCCATTGCTAATTGTCATTGCTGAAATACAAATACTAGGCCTTGCAGGCTTTTCTTCTGAATTTGCACAAAAAAGTGTACAGTGTTATCAAAATGGATTCACAGCAGTATACAGAAGAGCAGAAGTACCAAGCAGCTGCTGATTTTTTTATTTAGAAAAACTTGCAACAAAATACATATCTCAACAATCTTACAATAACGAAACCCCTCCCATATCCAAATAAAAAAGTCCATGCTCATAATAAATAAAGTCCATACAAATAGAAAAGTCCATAGGCCTTCATGGCTAACGTAAACTGGTTATATGCACCATAATAAATCTTAACTTTAATGTTAAAACAAACTTTAACTGTACCAAAACTAAAAACAAGCATAGTGGAACTAAATAGGATGACTAGACATATGCAAGCACTTACTAAAAAAAAGGAACCAATTAAAATATACTGGGAGGTGAAGAAATAGAAAGCCAACAGATGGAGAGGCCCCAGATTTCCACCACCCACTAAGGGGGTTTCAAGCCACGCCAAAGCCTGGCCCAGCTCGCAGCATCCATCCGTTGCCTCTCCACATCCCTTATCTTCCAAACCTCGTAAAGACTATCTCCCACCACCTCTTTGCAAGGGAGGACTTTCTTGCGGATTGTCACTAAACACTGTGCATTCCACGTGTAATACCTAATCACTAATGTAACTAAAAACAGAGTGACCAAATCAAAAGCCCTAAACCTCTTGACACCCCGTAAACCCACTCAGGGTAATTAAGCCCCGAAAGACTAGGCATGCCCAAGACACATGAGACCCCATCATAAACCTCTATGTTAAAAGGACACCTCAACAAGAAATGATCCATTGTCTCCTCCTCCCCTGGACACTCCTCCCGTGGCCAGCCACGATCATCGGCATTCCTTTCCTTGAGGTTTCCTCTAACATAGAGTCTCCCGTGGAAGGAGAGCCAGGCAATATCCCTGAGCTTCAGTGGCATCCTCCGATCAGTGATCAGAGCTATGCCATCTGAGCAGACACTGCCTGGGCAGTCCCTCAGTGACTGAGGCTTCCTGAAGTGAGACCGCAAGACTCTCCTCTCCAACTCTCTTCTAGAGGAGCTGTTGACCTCCAGTTGCCATTTCCTTGTCACCTTCAAACACAGTTTCACGTAGGCTGGGAGGTAACCATGTGGAACTCGAAAGCTCTTTACCTCTCCTCCCTCTACCCAGGAATTGAGGAATGGATGCACCCAGGCACGAAAGCCCTCTACCGATCGAGGGGGAGTCTCCAAGATGAGACTGTGCAGATGTAATTTAAGAAAGGTGAGCATATAAAAGAGCACTGGGTTTACCATACCCAGGCCCCCCTCCCCCCTCGATCTGTAGGTCACGCTACGCTTAACAAGGTTCAGCCTGTTCCCCCAAAGCACCTGGAAGAACACTGCATTCACCCTGGCCCATAAAGATTCTGGCAAAAGGCATACATAGCTGACATACAAATAGACTGGAATCAGGTAAGTCTTGATCAAGTCCACCCTTTCCCTAAGAGACAAATACCATCCTTTCCAACGTACCACTTTAGGGGAAGCTACTTCCAGCCTAATCTCCCAATTTCGCTTGGCATAACCACCAGGGCCAAATCGGATACCAAGAATTTTATTCTCCTCGCTCGCCTGGGGAAGGCTGTCCGAAAGGTCAAAATGCCGACCCTCCTCCCCCATCCAGAAAGCTTCACACTTATCCTAATTGATTCTGGACCCTGAGGCCTTTAGAATATGTACAGATATCAACCGTCACGTCTTTAGCTTCATTCACATCAGAAATCATGATCGTGACATCATCTGTGTAAGCCACCACTTTCAACGGCTTCCCCGGGCTCAGTTGCACCCGTCTCACTGTGTCGCCTTCCACCCTCCTGATGAAGGGATCGATTGCAAACACGTACAAGAGGGGGCTCAGGGGACATCCCTGTCTGACTCCCGAAGTCAGCGAGAAAGTAGGACCTACCCAACCATTCAAAGCGGGAAGCTTTCGGCTTGCCTGTAGATCACTCTAATCCAATTGACCACACGCTCTGGGAGCCCATACCTGCCAAGTAGACACCAGAGGTACTCATGATTGACCCGATCAAAAGCCTTCGACTGGTCCAGTGTCAGCAAATACTTTCCCCACTTCTCAGCACGACACAGCTCAACGGCCTCCCGGACACCAAGGACAGCACTAAAGGTGCTACGACCCTTCACGGTGCAATGCTGAGAAGGAGAAAGTACCAGGTCTGTAATCTGAATCAACCTGTTAAACAGCACTTTGCCAGAATCTTACGATCCACATTAAGAAGGGCGATGGGGCGCCAGTTCTCAATCTTGAATTGGTCCGATCCCTTGGACAATACTATAAGGGCAGATGTCCTCATGGAAGGAGGCAGTAAACCCTGGACCAGGCACTCATTAAACACTTCCATAAGGCGAGGGGCCAAGATGTCGACAAAGGTCTTATAAAACTCGGATGTCAGGCCATCCGGTCCTGGGTACTTCTTCATAGACAGACTATCTATGGCAGCCTTGACCTCGTCTACCGTTATATCACCATCTAGGGTGTCAAGCGCAGCATGCAAGTTATTCACACCAGGAGTTTCCTTCAGAAATTGCTCCATCTTCCCTCTGTCAAGTGATTTCTCAGAGAGGAGGCCAGAGTAGAAAGAGCCAATGATGCCAAGAATACCCTCCCGAGACTTTTGAAAGACACCCCCGCTCATCACACAGCCCTCTCACCTCCTTAACTCTGGCGAGTGGTATTGACCATAATCCCTCTCCAGAATTAAGGAAGCATACCGATCATACTGATACTCCTTCAACCAAGCTTTCACCCGGGAGATCTCCCCACCGTCTCCCTGATCAGAGATCAGGAAAGCAAGTTTCCGCCTCAAAGCTGAGTGGGTATTCATTTTTACCAAGTTTCTGTGACTTACGAGTCGGCGGAAGAAGCTCCGAGTTCGCTTCTTGCAAACCTCCCACCACTCTGACCTAATCCAACCTGCCTCCAAAAGTGATTCCTGTGTTTCAAAGAAGTCCCTAAAGGACTGTCTAATATCTCATCCTCCTTTAGGAGCTCAGGGCTCAGGCACCACGGGCCCCTGCCTTTCTGAGGGGTTTCTGAGGTGTTCAAGCTGACACACAGACAAACGTGATCGGAGAACTCCACAGGCCTCAGCACAGGTGCCGAAGTCGCAGAGCCCTCCTTAACAAAAAACCTGTCTATCCTAGACCTACCCCTACCTCTAAAAAAGGTGAAACCCGAGAGGTCTGGGGAATGGCGAACATGCACATCCACCAGATCTGCCTGTCTAACCATGCTAATAAGAAAAAGGGATTCGTAGCCCAGCGTAGAATTGGATCCTCCCCTGTCTTTGGGCCTAATAATGGTGTTGAACTCACCTCCAAAAACTACCTGCCGGGCTGTAAAAAGGTAAGGCTTTATCTCTCTGAAAAGGCACTTCCTGTCCCACTTAGATTGTGGACTGGCATAGATGTTAATTAACTTGAGGTCGCACCCCTTCAGAGTGACATCCAGAATCATACATCTACCTACTTCAAGTGCTACCACCGCTGAATGGTTACCATGCCGGTAAAAAGTACCGCCACCCCACCGTACGGCTCGGCCGCAAGAGACCAATAGGAGGGATGGCTTTGTGGAGGTCCGACAGTCGACCTACCCTAGTCTCTTGCAAAAATAAAAAATCGACCTCAAGCGTGTCGAAAAAACTAGGCCATGTAGCGAGCTCGTTCGGACATTATAGATGCCACATTAATGGTGACAAATCTAATAGGTTGTGGAGCTATCATTCTAGGTTATAAAAGTAGGCCCATTTAGTTCCACTTTACTTATTTTGGCTGTGTCCCACAGAGGAGACCAGCTCTTTCCTTGACTCCTTTGAAGGAGGCTTTGAAACCTGAGTCCTCCCTCCAACACACTTTTTGGAGATGTCAACCATACCTGGCCCACCATCACACTGTTCCTTATCAGGGGGGATGGATTTAGTAATGACTACCTCTTTAGCAGAGGCCTTAAGGGGCTTATGAACAGCAATTGTACTCAAGGAAATGCCTGAATGAGTATTAACCTCTGGAGTCGCTATATGGGTGGGTACTTCCCCTGGCATTATAGTGTTAAGGGTCAAGTGAACTGGAGCAACTCCAAGAACAGGATCCATCCTAGATGTTGAAGGGACCACTTAGTAATCTGGCTGCCTCTTCCCCCTACCCTTCCCCTTGCCTCCTCCTACCACTAACCCAACCCCTACACCAACAGGGAGTTCCTCCACCTGTAACTGAGGGGGGTTCCTAGGTAACTTCTTCACCTACTTCCTCTGACGCTTAGGCCTAAGTTTCAAATCACCTTCTATGTCCCTAGCCACCTCTCCCTCTTCCTCCTCTTCACTGGAAATAACCAGAAACCGATTTACAACCACAATGTTCCCTGATTTGCTGGACACCTGCTTTCTCCTTTTATTTTTGCCCACTAGGGTCCATTCCTCATTCTCCCTCTTCATTTCGGACTCTGAGACGTGATCAGGAGCGGCATGTGCCTTATACTGAGATCTGCCTCGCACAGCCTCCCCCCTTACACAATCCAGAGTACCCTCCATGCTTTGTTGCAAAACTATTCCCTCTTCAAACTCAGGGCCCACCACTAAGGGGGTCATAGTGGGAACCACAATTGAAGAAACTTTAATATGCTCCGCCAGTGGGCATCTACTATATGGGTGGCCATCCTCACCACAAAGGTTGCACGTAATTGCAGTACAATCCCTTGCAGTGTGCCCTAGCCCCTGACACAGAGAACACTTCAATTCCGTACAATTATTGCTAATGTGACGAAAAGACCCACACCAGTGGCATAAATGAGGGGTAGAAACACTGGATCCTATCCCGACCTATGTAGGCTGCAGATGGAAGATGCAGAGTACGCCCCTCACTCTGCCGCAGCCGTACAGTCATGGACCAGGCCCCACCCCAGACATTGTGTTCTGGATCCGGCACCTTACTTAAGAGTGAAAGTAGGTCTGCGTAACGTTTAACCCAAAAGGACAGATCTGCCATTGACAAAGACTTGTTACGGACTAATATTGTAATCCTAACCTGCTCTTGTCTAGTAACTGCGTAAGCTCTATATCTTAGCCAGGGACTCTGCCCTTTAACAGAACCCCATATATTCCAGAATGCCTGAAGACCCCCATAGGTGGAAAAGCTAATGTCATACTCAGGGGAGCCTACAGGGTGTATGCAAGCAAACAGATCACTAGCTACAAAGCCCAGTGTAAAAAATTGATTAAGAAAATCAGGCCTAGAGGGAGGAGGGGGTCTCTTTACTTATCCATTTTAATTGAACAACATTTCGCCGTCTTGGTGGCACTCCTCCTAACACAGGCTGTGGAGTCATCACCCGCTATCCTGTTAATACCCCAGCATATGACACAAGGGCTGGCCTACCCACAGCACCTGAAGTCACAGGTTGAGGCTCTAAAGAAGTAACTGGAGGATCAGGGATCTCCCCACCCCCACCCCTAGGCATAGCAGCAGCCACAGACATAGCAGGAGCCAAAACAGATTCAGCCACACTAATTGCAATATCTTTTACACACTGAGCCCCACTGGGTAATTTTTCAATACTAACAGGCCCAAAGACTGATTGCACAGACACAGTACCAGCACTAGGTGCACTAGCAAATGCAAGTTTCTCACCCCTTATCTCAGTGTCCAAAGTACTTTGTGCCTCAGTCTCTGAACTCAGTTAATTTACACCTGTGGTAACGCTGGCTGCTGCAGACATTAGTTCTCCAAGAGACTCACTCATTGCAAGATCAATCTAAGCCTCCTCCTGCTGCACAACACAGTTAGCTGCTGACACAGATGCAACAGAGTCCATTACAGAATGTGCCATACTTCCGGTCGCAGCACTCGAACCAAAGCCACCATCTTGGGTTTTGAATTTTACCACTGGACCACCAGGGAGAGGAGTGACCCCTGACTGAGGTACAACAGGGCCAACTATAGACACTTCAGTGCTCTCAGCTGCCACTGACAAACCACCATCTTGGACTTCAGGTGACTCTTTTACTTTAGACACTGTAAGGCCCACTACAGACCCTACTGCACTCACGACCACACTCTGCGATGTCACAATTTCTTCCAATGCCCTTATGGCTGAATAAAGGGCATTTTCTCCTTCTATATTTTCCATATCTGCCACTGGGATATTAGCAGGCAGAGGGACTGATGCAGATTGGGAGGTTGTATTTACAGAGACAGGATCCACAGCTTCACATGCAGGACCCACAGTCAGCTGTATCATACCTTGGGACGGATCAGTAGTAAAAGCATCAGCAGATGTTAATAGCTGACCACTCTCCCTCGGATTGCTAGCATGTTGCTGGTAATATGCCAATCTCTTATGCAACTCCTCCAGGTGAGATTCTTTATACTTTAGGTTATCCGCCAATTCATCAATAGCCCTCTGCATTTCCACTTTGTCACGGGTAAACAACTTATTTTTCTTTAGCTTGTTTTTAGCAATTCTCTGTTGCAATCTAGCAACTGAGGTCTCTGCCCTTTGCACTTCTTCCTGCAGATCCTCTATTTCCACTCTGTCTCCCCAGGATAGATACTCTCTGGAGTCAGGCACTGACCGGGCATCCCCCAAGGCTTCAGCCTCCTGACCACCCTGACTGGATGAAACAGGCGCTTCCACCCCAGGATCCAGCCACACCCTGAACCACTTTCTCCCTCTAATGTGGTAAGTTGAAAACAAGGGGTTACCATTGCTGCAAGTTTCTTTTCTTCCACAGGCTGCACTGAGCCAGGAGCTTTAACTTCAGCTTTATCCTGATCATGGTCTGTTTTGTCACCCGGAGATGGTGAAGCAGGGGCCTTTCCTGCATTTTCACCAGCAGTAGCACCACTTATACTGGGAAGCTGATTATCATGGATCCTGGATGAATCTGGGCCTAGGCCCGGGCCAGGCCCGGTAGGCAGGGGACTCTACTGGAATGCTGCCCCAGGAGGCTCCATCAAGGCTGGGTTAGGCAAAAAAACTCTACCCTGCAGGCTTCTGGAAGTCAGAGCTGAAACAAACACCTCCTCTCTCCTCAGCTGCTGGCACCAATCATGATGACAGCAATCCCTGTAGGTCATCTAGTAAAGCCTATGTTAAAGTACATGGTGTAGTTAAGTCAGGCAAACAAAAATGTTAAAAAACACCTTTTGACTTGGTCAAGAAAAACGAGCTGTAATTCAGGAAAAGTTATCAGCAGAAAAAAATAAAATTGCCAACATACCATTCTGCACACGCAATGGAAAATAAATAATCAGGCCTTCGCCTTTCTCTATGAGTGCGAGATCTGAAGCTGTTACTGAGGCATCTTCTTGTAAGGTCAGTTGTGACCAAGTAAGACCTTGTCATTCAGACTCCAAAAGTGGTGCCCAATTACTTTTATATGTAGAAGCCGAGCTGAAAGAAAACTGTAAGGCATTAGAGGAAAATGTATGTTCAGATTCAGAAATGACACCAATCCTTGAGGAGAGTCCATCCACGAGTGCTATGTGTAAACCTGACAATTCTGATAGTGTACCCATAAAGAAGGCCCCTTTCAGTATTTCTGCAGATGTGTGCCTGCACAGCCCGAGTGTAGCCGGTGATACACCAATAGAGGATGCCACTTTGGAATTGCAACAGGATGAGGGGGATATTTGTGTACCTGACAACGGCGCTAATGAGGATGTTGATGAGGATAATGTTATTTGTGTAAGTCCTGCAGCGGTGGAAGCTGTTCTGGCACGTGATAAGAAGAAGGCCATTGTCATGCCTGGACATAAGACCAAAAGATCCACTTCTTATGTGTGAAATTATTTTTACCCAAATACTGACAACAGTTGTCTAGCCATTTGTAGTGTATGTAAAGCCACAGTCAGTCGAGGGAGGGACCTTAACCATCTAGGAACCTCATTGATGTTACGCCATTTGACGTGAGTTCATGGCAATGTGTTGGGAAAATCAGAAAATTATGGTAAAAAAATAACAATCAATCCATCATCACTCAGGACCCTTCTCTCACCTACATCCCGACGCCTGCAATCTACACCCACAACATCGTCCTCGTCAATATCCTCAGTAGCAATCAGAGTTAGTTCTCCACCCAAGTTGCTAAGGCTAGATGACTCCTCCACTATCCTGGATTCCTCAGAAGAATTCTTGAGCGTTAGTCCCACTGCTGCTGCTGCTGCTGGGGGTGGATCTTCATCCCAGACCAAGAAGAAGACTACCAGTAGTTTACAACAATTGACTGTTATACAATCCTTTGCAAGAGGAAACAAGTATGAAAGCTGTCACCCAGTCACAAAGCGGATCACAGACGCCATGGCGACTATGCTAGTATTAGATCTGCGTCCAATATCCACTTTGAATGCAGCTGGTGTTAGACAATTACTTGAGGTCATGTGTCCCCATTACCAAATTCCATCACAACACCATTTCAGTAGAAATGTTATTCCTCACCTCTACCAGAAGGTTCGTAAAAATGTTATTATTGGGCTGCAAATGCCATTCTACCCACTGTACACTTAACCAAAGATATGTGGACAAGTGGAACTGGGCAAACTAAAGATTATATGACTGTGACAGCCCACTGGGTTGGTGATTTGCCTTCACCAGCAGGAACAGCAGCAGCATGTACCCAAGTACGTCACATTTGTTAAAGGCAAGCTACTCTGTGTATCACCGGCTTCACTAAGAGGCATACAACTGACAATCTGTTACAAAAAATAAGGGATGTCACTGCAACATGGCTTATCCCGCATGGACTCTCCTCAGGATATGTAATTTCTGATAACCCCACCAATATTGTCAGAGCATTACAGCTGGGTGAATTCCATCACATTCCCTGTTTTGCTCACACAATAAACTTGGTGGTGCAGAGCTTTTTAAAAAATGACACGGACGTGTAGGAGATGCTGTCTGTGGCCTGTAAAATATCTGGACATTTCCGGCATTCGGCAACAGCGTGTCGGAGATTGCAGCAGCTGTAAGAGCAATTTAATTTGCCCTGCTGCCAACTGAAGCAATAGGTGGTGACAAGGTGGAATTCCACCCTGTATATGCTTCTGCGGATGGAAAAACAGCGAAAAGCCATCCACGCTTACTCCACAAGCCATGACATTGGGAAAGGAGAGGGGATGTATTTTACTCAAGCACAGTGGAGAATACTTTCCGTGTTGTGCAAGGTGCTGCAACCATTCAAAGTAGTCCCCTGTGAAGTGGATTCAGACACTGCTAGCTTGAGTCAAGTGATTCCCTTAATCAGACTTTTGGAAAAGCAGCTTGAGAAACTGAAGGAAGAGATTAATTAAAGCAATTACGCTAAGCATGTCGGAAATGTAGATCAAGTACTTTATTCGCTTCGCCAGGATCCAAGAGTTATCAAAATCTTGGAATCGGATCAATACATTATGGCGACTGTGCTCGATCCTCGGTTTAAGAGCTATGTCTTTTCTTTGTTTCCAACTGACCCAGATCTGAAGAGATGCAAGGACCTCCTGGTGAGCAAGATGACAGTTCAAGTGTTACGTGACAAGACGCGTCTCCTCCTTCAGTTTCTCACTAAACTGCTGCTAGGAAAAAAAGTAGCTTTTCCCAAGATGATGCAGATGACTCAGCACCTAATTTTGACATCTGGTCTGGTCTAAAAGGCACATCAGACAGTCCCTTTACATACTGGGAGGAGAAAAAGGGAATTTGGAGACCCATGTACCAACTCACTTTGCACTGCCTGAGCTGCCCACCCTCCAGTGTGTACTCGGAAAGAGTTTTTAGCACAGCCGGGAACCTTGTCAGTGATCAGCGTAGGAGGCTACTTCCTCAAAATGTGGAAAAGATGATGTTCATAAAAATGAACTTCAAGTTCCACGAGGAAGGCCTTTCCCTCCAATTACATCAAAATACTGAAACTTATGTAACGGTGAATTCCAGCAGTGATGAATTAATAATGTGTGAGGATTATGTACACACTGATGAGGATGAGGCTGAGGATGATGGCAACATCTTTCCACAGTAGAGTTCATTAACAGCACTGTTACCTTGGGTGACTTAAGGCCATTGTTGCCCAAACAAACCAAGCACTTCACAAGGAGTGACACTTTTGTGGCTTAAGTGCTTGGCTTGTTAAAGTGTGCATGTCCTTTTTAAAATGCAATGGGTGGGAGGGCAATGCACCATTTTTCCTTTCAGCTATCGCTGTGTGCCAATGTTACCTACATGTGCTATATATTGTTGTGTGCTTATGAAAAATCTTAGACACCCATTGATGATGCAGATGACTCAGCACAACATTTTGACATCTGTTCTTGTCTACTGTAAAAGAATTGACCAGAATTAGTGACACCTCTGCTGTAACTCCACCTGATCCTACTATCAACTATTAACATCCAAAGAATGGTGGAGGATTATTTTAAATTTTTTTGAACCGTATAAAGACAACGGTTTTATTAACAAAGAACAACGTTGCTTGCAGAAGTAATGTAAGCATGGATGTCTAAATAGACGTGTATATTTATTACCTTCCACTTTGCTGCTGTTTCATCAAGTGTTTGTAATCTGCACTTTACATCAAAGGTACCTAACTAGATTATAATTTTGTGGGAATTGGGGCTGATTCAAAGCTCACTGATTAACTGGTGTTTTGCTGGGAATTACAATGGCTCTTTTTAGTGCATTGTCTGGCACCCTGGATTGGTGTGGGTCTGATAAAAGCACACATCCCGGGGGGGTCAGCGCTCGTTGATATGTATTAGCTGTAGAATTACCTCAGTTATCCAAGAAACACGTGGAGAGATCAAATGAACCATAACTGGTTTCATGATCCAAGGATAATTCCATCTTGTACCACCTTTCTTTTCTGCCACTACTGTGTGCCAATGTGTCTTAGATGTGGTAGGAACTGCCATGTGTTTGAGTCATTGCTCTGTGGCGTAGCATCCAGCTAGGTCGCTGCAGTATTTGTCTGAAAGTGAATGAAAATAATAATGTGAATTGTGAGGTGGTCAAAAATGACTGCAAATGACTTGAAATTAGTGTTATTGAGGTTAATAATAATGTAGGATCAAAAAAGAGCAAAATTATGTGATTTTGGCATATTTTAGCAATTTTTCTAAAAAAATACAGATCTAAAGTCAAAACCAAAACACACAAGCGCAGTTTTGCCAAAACCAAAACCAAAACACAAAGCTAATCCAGATCCAAAACCAAAACCACTTCACGGGGGTCAGTGAGCCTCTCTAATTTACATATTATTTCATATTTTAGGGTTTTATATTGAATGCATGAAAAATGTGTTTTTGGTGTCTATTTCTGAACAACATGTCTTCCAGCTGAATGATTGTCTATCTTTATCAAAGTGTTTTACCATGTCTTTGTAGATGAAAGAAGCTATGTGTATACTCCCTGCTCATCACTCTGTAGCTGCTCTCATTTTATCTGTCACAACTTCCTTGTTTCAGTGTCTATGAATATCAGTTTTGTGTTCACTTCATTTTACCCTCCATACACAGTAAAATTATAGATAAGCAGGTGACATTTGGCAGCCTCTGAAATGGCCTCATTTAGATAACAGTATTATCTGAAGTTCAGTAACAAGGCTACTTCATTAAGAAAAGAAAGCAAAAGGTTCAGTGACTAGACTAGACTAGAAAAAATGGTTACTACAGCAATGCCAATGCTATAGTCTTTATAACAGCATATGGATAGACATGGATAAGTTGTGTACTTGTTGCACAACAATGTCGCACAAGAATGTTAGGACCAGAATCAGTGCTAGCATGCCTGGCGCCCCCTGCAAAAAAATACATTTGCACCCTTCTCTTTTATAAATTATTTGTTTGTCCAATAATGCTTTTCCTCTTTTATTACACATAATATAATACACTTCAATTAAGAGGGTAATAAAAATAAATACATTAAACAGCAAACATTTATTGCTACATGTATAATGTAAATGAATATGTATTCTTTGTAATAAAATTTTAAATTTTTGTCAAATTAATTTGGTGAGATTTACAGAAGATAAAAAATGCCCCCTCTTTCATCACACTGTATTCTCCTTCACCACACTTTTGTCCCTCAATCATCACACTGTGCTGTCCTTCATCACATTGTCCCCCTACATCACACTGTGCCCCCTCCTTCATCACACTGTTACCGCTTAATCACACTGCGCCTCCTTTCAACACACTGCTGCCCCCTTCATCATACAGTGCCCTCCTTTATCATACTTTTGCCCCTTCATCACACTGTGCCTTCTTCATCACATTGTGCCCCCTTTACTACACTTTGCTCTCCTTTATCACACTGTTACTGCTTTTACACTGTGCCCTTTCATCATCACACTGTGCCCCTACATCATCACACTGTCCCGTCCTCCTTCAACACAATGTGAACCCTCCTTAATTATTCTGCCCAGTCCTTAATCACAATGCACCCTCCTTCATCACACTGTCCCCTTCTGTATCAATGTGTGCAATTTTTCATCACTGTGTCCCCTCCTTCATCACACTGTGCCCCTTCATTACTGCACTTTTGCCCCTCATTCATTACAATGTGGGCTGTGGATAACCCTGCAACAATCCTGGAAAGAACATATTTTCCCTTTTCAATACGTGGTGGTTCCTAGCAAGCCCTAAAGGGTTCTTAGCACAGCTTATAAGGCACCAAGCCTCCTGGATTGCCCTATAAGTGTAAGTACCAGGAAATAGTCCATAAAGTGCTGACTTGTTCGATAGGCAGTTCCTGGGCACACTCTTTCTGAGTTCATGTTTCAGGGCATCCAACACAGCCTGTGTAGAGACACTGTCCCAAAAGAGGTGCTTAGATGTTTTCTCATCTAAAAAAGCTGCTCCTCCAGTGTCAGAGGAGCATCCATGGCTGCTTTTCCAACAGGATCAATAGTGTTATTAACAGGCCCGGTGCTCCCATTAGGCAAGGTTAGGCACTTGCCTAGGGCGCCGGGCTCTGGAGGGCGCCCTCCAGAATGAAAATTACTTTAAACTTGTGCGGCGACCGCTGACCATACCTGTCACGGCCGCCGCACAGCATTCAGATGCACGGGGGAGGGGGGAGGAGGCTATTGCTCACCACCGTCGCCTCTTTGCTCCATCTCCTCCCCTCCACTCACTAGTGTCAGTGAGTGGAGGGGAGGAGACCGAGCAGAGAGGCAGCGTTGGTGAGGTAAGGAAAGACGGGGTGAGGAGGGAGGAGGGTGCCGTTTTTGCGGGGGGGGGCCCGATTTTTTCAAAATGCCTAGGGCGCCATGGACCCTAGCACCGGCCCTGGTTATTAATACCTGACAGGAACTTATCAGCTGCATCTTGGTCAGTTGTCTATCAGGAGTAGAGGTTGCCATATTGGTCTCTGATGACTTCCATGATGCCTCCTTCCTGGGAATACCAGGCTCATCTCGCAGCTCAGATAAGGACATATGGCCAGAGTGGCGTTTCCTGAAAATGAAACAGTTAAATTTCTCACTTTTTTCCAGGTTATCAATCTTGGAACAGAAGATGATGCATTTGGATTCCTACTCGAAGAGCCTTTTCAGTCTCCCCTTGATCAACGGCAGATCATCTCTCAAATCCCAGCCGCATATTTGGAGGTCTTGTTTCTGCAGTCTCCTGAAGTTCCTCACACATCTATTGTCTACCTTTGGTTTGAAAGAAACTGAAAATCTTAGCCTTAATATATTTCCATAAGTCACTCATGCAATTAAACTAACATTCATTATTTTGCATCCATCAGCTCATCCAACATCTCCTCCCCTTCCAAAAGAGCACTATTCAACTTCCAGGAGACTGGGCCAGGAGCAAAACCAAGCAGGGATCCATGTCATGCCTATTCTGGTTCACTGCCCTGGAAGTGAACACACAGTCAATGAGGGAACACGCTAAGCCATTTGGTTGGCTCTATGTATAATAACTAGAGGCAGCACCCATGGATCTCACTGCACCCCGTAAGGATGCTTCAGTTACCGTCTCCTTGAGCAATGTGAATTTAATATCCAGCTT